>NW_015547685.1:1879054-1883794 GCF_001515605.1 Sinocyclocheilus anshuiensis
ATTTAATGCGCATCTTGTCAGTAAAGCCGGTTCTGTAATCAGCAGTAAATCTCCATCACGTGCGTGTTTTCACATGGAGCACCATTAACTACACAGAGCCGTTGTTCACTGACAAGCTGCGCAAAACCACGATCATATTTTGCGCATGTTTTGCGCAGCTTGTCGGTGAACAACGGCTCTGTGTAGTAAATGCTGCTCAATGTGAAAGCCCGCAGGTGATGGAGATTTACCGCTGATTACAGAATGGCTTTACTGACAAGATGCGTGTTAAATATCGCATCTATCATCTGTGGACTGGAAGTTTCACCAGAGAAAGTCTTGGCAATACATTTCTTTCTGATTCTTCTGATTCTGGTTTCCAAACATTCAGTCTAATAACTCCTTTTGCGTTTCACAGAAGACAGAAACTGAAACGGGTTTGGAACGCGTAAATAATGACAGAATTTCCATTTTAGGTGAACTGTCCCTTTAAGACGCCGCTGCCTCTGCCCTCCCAGAGAAATACAGCAACTGAACTTGCTGCATGCCTGGCATATTGATTATTTTATCATTAAAGACAACATCGCATATACAATCACACAGACACATGTAGATCTTTGAATAAAAAATGTACAAAGTTCTGATTAAAAAACGGATTAAAATAGCACCAAATCTAAATATATATGAAAAACAATCAAGAGGTCATAAAAAGATTAATGCATACCAATAGCTCCATATTCCTGCCGATTTAAATGATTTGCCGATTCCATGCGCTAAGACTGACTGACATGCTCAACAAGAAAAACTGTAATAGCGTCACTGTTCAGCCATTTGGACAATCACATGCAAACAATTTGACTCTGTGAAAACACACTACAATAGGCTGGTGTATTCTCAAGAGCTTGCAGTGTGCAGCACATTTGGGCACCAGTGGAACCGTTATAAAAAGTCAGGTCACTGTACTCTTAAGAACAGCGGTTTACTGTTTATTTTAGAAGACTATAGTGGAAACAGTAGTAGTAGAAAAAAGTAGGAGCTACAATACCGGACGGATAAACCACCATATCACCAGATTAATAAATATGTATCAAAATAATTACATGTAGTTTGGACATCTTTGTTTGCTACACGTTTTATTTAATATTAATTATTTTTTTTACAATTTACCACTGAGCGCTGGCTTAATGCAGTTGATATAATTCAGGCATACAGCTCTTTTTCTAAGTTGAAGTACTCTGGGAATGAAATAGAAAATGTAATTCGATGAAAAATATCTAAATACTCTTGAGCGCTTGAGTGAATTGTGAACTGAAGCAAAGCAATACTGCCTCTAGCGACAGTAGAAGTCTAACACACGTTTAGACCTACTTAAGGGATAGTTCACCTTCAGGTGCTGGTCCCCATTGACTTGTGTGTTTTTTCTCCATACTATGGAAGTCAATGGGGACCAGCAACTGAACGTAAACTATCCCTTTAGCTTTCTAAATGGAGACATCCCTTAGCTCAGTTCTGGCTACAAATTTGTCCCCAAAATATGGTTAAGCAGGCATACACATGATCATCACCATACCCTCTTTAGCAAGGGAAAGATAGTGGTTTATGATGAATTTCTTTTCGGTCTATTAATGTCTGCATATAACTTGTGATATTTAACCAATGTTAAACAGTCTTTTGAGCATGACACAAAGAAAGGTGAATCTGAATTAAACCTAATGAAGCTTAGCGATGCATGTTCTGCGGGTATGTGAATAATGCTAAACTGTTTTGAATCGGTTCCAAATTACTCAGTAGTTTATATATTTTATCTAATCATTCTTGTTGATACTTTGCAGTAACAAAGTGAACAAAGTGAAGGTCAAGGTGATAAATGTCCAAAATGTGATATCTGTAAATGAAAACTAAAAGTAATGTCCTTTTAACAAAAGTTCAAATTTCACGTTTATACTACATTTTAATCCATTTTCTGTCATTGTCATGTTTCATAAGACACATTTTTGTTTTTAGGCTAGACTCAGTTGCATCCTCCCTTGTACAAAACATTTTATTTATTTTTATCCAAACCTTATTTAGTTAGTTCATTAATGTTCAGCATCTTCAAGTATGATTTTGTGCCACCAATTAATAGTCAGAGTCCTATCAACATTAGTTAGAAAATGTGGTACAGCTGTCAAGAGACCAATCAGAGGCAAAGAAAAACACCAAGACAAAGCAATTAGAGGTTTGAAACGGCATAGCTGTTTATAAACCTCTTTATCTAAGTAAACCAAGAAAGCAAACACATCATGCATTACAGTATATGAGCTGTTACCCAAAATAATTAAAACACTATCTAAAAAAATACCAACAGTAGAAAACTTGAAAAGTCAAATGGAGTTTCGGAGCTGATCCTGATAAATAAACCAAAAACCATTATACTAGTAAAAACTAGTATAATGCTTGGCTGAAATGTTGGTCTTCTTTTTATATTTTAGTTGAGTCTTTGCTGTAACCAAGTCCTCATGGTCTCTAGATTCCTCGAGAGCCACATAATGTTCTTCTCCACATTTTCTGTGGCCACCTGTATGACACGCAGCTCAGATACCTGCTCTGTGATGGACTTGAAGAAATCCTCAACCTTAACACAAAAAGAACAAAAAGCAATGCTGTAAATGAACCATCAAAACAGATGATCATTCCCTCTAAACAACAAATGAACAACCCACCTCTCTCAACTCCTCTGTGGATGAGAACTGAGTCACAGTGCCAACAATTATATTTCTGATTCCAAAAGATCCCAGCGGAAACCTTTGATAATGAGACATAAGCATGTTATATTCACGGTAATAAACATATCACAGCTAATGTTATATTACACCTTTCTAACATAAATAAAAAGCAACGGATTGCACCTACTTTTCTACTAGTTCATTCCAATGTTTCTTCACAAAATCCCATGCTAGAAAATGACCCACTGGATTTCTGGCAACCATATATATGAGACTGGGTAAATTTTGTGTTTTTATTAGAGTTCCATCCATTCCAAGATGTAATAATCTACAGGAAAGATGGAGACATACAAGGCATTGCATAATGTTAACCTCATTAAGATTTACATTTGCATTCATGTGTTCCAACCCCCAGTAAATAAAGCCCGAAATCAAGCATTGCATTTATTTAGCAATTCTGCATTTCATTTTCTATCTGTGTATTTTACATATAACAATAGGATTTTATGAAGTTCTTGAAATAAGTCTCTTATGCTCACAGAGGCTGCATTTATTTGATCAAAATTACAGTAAAACAGTAATATTGTGAAATATCATTACAATTTGAAATATTATTACAATTTATTCCTGATTTCAAAGCTGAATTTTCAGCAGCCATTACTTGTGATCCTTCAGAAATCATTCTAATATTATTAATATTCTTATTATTATCAGTTGTGCCTTTTAATATTTTTGTCATGATTTTTTAATAAAGTTCAAAAGAACAGCATTTAAAAAAATATTGTTAACATTGTTAATAAAATATTATAGAAATCTAACATTGTAACATTATAGGGTGACCAGATTTCTCATGGTGGAATACGGGACGGGTGGGCAAGGGGTGGGGATATGACCAGGATATAAGAAGTTTTATTTCACTCACTCTCTCTCTCTCTCTCTCTCTCTCTCTCTCTCTCTCTCTCTCTCTCTATATCTATATATATGTATAGCTTTAAATAGGATTTTTATCTTATATCAAAATTGATTTGATGCACTGAAATGTCATAATTCTTGTTACCAATTTCAACATCACAAAAAATAATACTAGCCTAAGTAAAAACAAGCTTACTGAAAACAAGTAAACAGTCACAAATTACAACAGAACAACGATACATAAGAAATCGGCGTATTTGAAAAACTAAAAGCACTGAATAAGAAATATTATATTGTATAAAGTAAATGTACAAATAGACTGAATAGTCTTCACTGTATAAATTCAATACATTAATTCTTACTTATTTTACACTCTCTCTCTCTCTCTCTCTATATATATATATAAAATAACAAAGAAGCAAATTACAAACCCTAAGACAAATAAGATGGAGATACAGATTAAATGCCCTCGTTTTTCAAATACAGTTTGTTTAACATGTATACTTTTATTTAACTTTTTTTTTTTTTTTTAAGTGAGATACTTCACACGATGAACATATTGACAACTGTGTGTGCATTTGACAGCTCAACTTGACAATTCAGGCACAAGGTGAACTGATCGCGCGCACTGTTTTATAGAAGTGGGATCGCGTGCGCGCGGCCGAGAGAGCGCTTCTGGGGTGTCATTTAGCTCAAGTTAACTGCAAGATAATTGATAACGAATTGTGATTAGTGATGTTCGGTTCTTGAACGAATCGTTCTTTTGAGCCGGTTCTCAGGAAGTAACCGGTTGAGCCGGTTCACAAATCGAACTGAATCGAACTTTAGTTCTGGGTTGATGACACAGGACGCACAGCCGAAGTAGCACATCCAACTCAAAAAGAACCAAATGAGCCGGTTCAACCAACTGTCGAAGTTTGCCGACACGGATTGTAATTATAGGGCCTATTTACACCTGGTCCTTTCATGCGTTTTCGCTTATCGGATATCTATCTGATATTGACACATATCCAGTGTTCACCCACCTGTTTATGTTCACTTAAAGGGATAGCTCACCCAAAAATGAAAATTAGATGTTTATCTGCTTACCCCCAGGCCATCCAAGATGTAGGTGACTGTTTCTTCAGTAGAACACAAATGATGA
>NW_015547685.1:1883807-1902403 GCF_001515605.1 Sinocyclocheilus anshuiensis
GCCGAGGACTCAACAAGAACCGAATGAGCCGTGGCGAAGTTTGCCGAGGATTACCGAAGATTCTGATGAGTGAGTTGACGATACTGTGCAAGCCTGAGGCGCGTACTGGAAATATCCTTATTATGACTGTTACTAAAACCTGCAAAAACCTTTCTGTCGAGTGATGTAAATAAATGTTGCAATAGTTTATTGTGCATGCATATATTTAAATTTGCTTACGCGAAATCAAGGAGTTTATAAGACTGGTTTATTCATTCTTACTATACTGTAGACATGTAGAACATATCCGCGTTTGTGCATCAATGTCTGTAATGTGTGCTGTACGTGTGAAACTTTTAGGAATCTTATCCAAGTTGTAGGTTAGTCAAGATGGGTCAGTCAGTCACTTTATTTTTGAATGTTTCAATATGTGTTGACACAAATGACTTCTTTGAATTTTTAATTGATACAACATGGCACTGCGTAGAGACGTTATTGCTTGATGACGTCAGGTACCGATGAATCGGCTTTTTGAACCGGTTCAATGAGCCGATCTGTTAGAAAAGAACTGGTTCGCAGAAATGAATCGGACTTTGCATCACTAATTGTGATTGGATGGTAATTTTATTGTACGACGAGCTTGGTTACCTTTAATTAGGCTGTTTTGGCGTAGCAGAACACTACTCGCTCTGATCACCCAGTCGTAAAGAAATTTTGAAATATGGGACAAAACATGATTTTTTTCAAAATAAGTCGGGACACCAAAAATAGAGCTGAAATATGGGACTGTCCCGGGAAAAACGGGACGTCTGGTCACCCTATAAAGTCAGTGTAAAGCAATATTAAATAGAGTTTGAGTTAGAGTTTATCACACCACAGAAAAATGTTACTAACCCCCCAGCCAAATTTGAATGATAAAAAAACGGCAAGTAAATAAAATAAGTTATCAAAATCTTGAAAAAATAAGCAGTCTTCTCTGCTCTCAAACTCTGGGGCGCTGTCGTCCACTGTTGGCGCTGAAACCACGCCCACTCACGGGAAACCTGGCGTCAGTAACTTACTGAAACTCGCGATTGGGCAGGCAAACCACAGATGCTAATGCGCTCTAGTTATTATAGTGTTAGGGGAGGGGCCATGATCAGTGGCTCCAGTGAGTCATCGAGACATGTTTTCAGTTCAGTCCAAAAAATCCTGAACACAAAAATGGTGAAAAACTGTTTAACCCCTAATTCCTGTAAAATTGGCCTAAAACGCCTAAAACCCCCAGAACAGTAAATGGCATGCTGTTCTTGAACCATTTGGAGTATATGCATGGTTTTGGTCTCTTTTGAAAGGTGACACTCTGAGGTTTGTTCCTAAACAGAACAAACATCAAAATCACTGTAAGTCTTACCGGTACTGAGTAATAGACTTTGAACACACTGTAAAAGGAAAAAAAAAACATTCCGCCTACATTTTTCTGTAAACAGATGCCTGCAGATGACTATAGCTGTGAGCTATTAGCTGGAAAACACAATGGGATCACAGCATGAAGCCTTGTTGGCAGTTTGACAGACATTCGAATCACAAGAATCTCAGCTTTCCAAATATATGTGACATGTTTAGCTTTTTTTTTTTTTTGAGTTGTTGTAAGTCAAAGTTAACCCTCAAAAACACAGTGTACTGCGGGCGGTACAGTGGAACACTAACAGGTTAACGGTTTAACTCCACAATACTACATAGTTCAGAATCTTTGTAACGTGTTTTCAGCAATACATTTCTAACATTTATAATGCGTTTAGAAAGAATTCTCTGAATTGCCTTTACACGGACTTTAATGTCACCTTTGATCAATTTAATGCAATGTCGCTGAATAAACAATCATTTCTTTCAGAAACATCTTACTGACCCCAAACTGTTGTATAATTATGCTACATATGACTTTCAATGTGTTGCTAACAATGTACCTTGATAGTTTTTCAGAGTCCTTGCTGCTTGCTAAAGCTGAGAGAAATTTGCTCTTCTCTGTCTCACACATGGAGACACCATACTTTTCCAGAAGGTAGGCCCAACCGCTGTCATCCTGAGCTCCAACCATGTAAACCGTCTCAGACACATCAGTGGGTAAGCTATATAGTTTGTAAAGCACTAATCAGCTATTAAGAAATCTACCGCCATAATCATTCAAAATTATGAAAATGTATATTGGAGGGTGTTATTGCAGAAATAAATACTGTGTTGCTAAGTCACCTGATTGTACCATTGGATTCCACCCAGCTATTATAGAGCTGCTTAGCCTTTTCCAAACAAGGTGGATAATCAAAATCACATGCAAGGGAAAGAACCTCTTCACGCAGTCTCCGGTCTGAGACCATCCCATCATCGCTCCATGACTGCTTGTCAATCACATCTCTGAAATACTGCAAGATGTAGGTCTGCAGGGGAAAAAACCCAGACATAAAGTGGCTATACACACATACAAGACGAAATAAAGACAAGAAATCTCGGAAGATCTCATGTGAACTCAACGGGTGGGTCTGCAAGCAGCCTTACTGAAATGAAAGACTCTTTGATGGGTATGTGGAGGAATGAGGACAGTAAATTCGATTAGACTCCAGGAAATGTTTCTGTCATACCTTCAGATTGTGAGTAACGTCAGCTATGTTTCTCTTGTCTATCAGCTTGTAGAATGATTGCAGATAGCCAAGCCCTTGCAGGAGAGGAACATTGTGGGTCTCAGACTTTAAGTAACCGATCAAATCTAAAGCTCTGTTTAGTGACAGTCGTCCTGCACTGTATAATACATAACAAAAAAGTAACATTACAAGTGAGCTGATAGGATAATACAGTTATGCTCATTTTGCTAGTTAATACAGACTTTCCTGTTTTCCAAGTGTGCTAAGATATGCTTTATGATCTCAGATGCGTTCATGAGAGCAATGGCCTGAACATTAACTCACGTGACCAGCTGGAAGGCGTTATGAATGAGGCTGGCTCTGTCCTTAAAGCTCAGAGCAGTATGGTTTGCGCTCAGCAGCTCCGTCAGGGCGTTCCAGCCTTCCTCATCATAATGGACAATATAATATCCATTCATGTCACTGTTGAGCTTCACCCAGTCAACTTCCTCATCCAGCGTCAACACATCTGGGTTTGAGAGATTGGTATATGTACAGTAAAATGTATGAACAGTACATGTGTAGGGGAGACTGGGGCTAGTTGTCAGACGTCTTGTGCCAGTTAATATTCCCAGGAAGAAAGATATTTTTACACTATATTGGGTAGGCAGGGTTGTTATTATTAAATAAAAATAAAACAAAAGTTATTAGAAACAGTTTGTTAATAGAAGATATTCAGTTAAAGCTGAAATAAAATATAAATAGTAGATGAAAAATTAACAAAAAAACAGAATTGTTGCCTTGGCAACCACTAAATTTACTGACTGGAAAACTAAAACTGAAAAATGAATGAATTAACCTAAATAGAAATATTAATAAAAGCACATAACATTACAAAAAAAAAAACATAACACATATACATATATATATATATATATATATATATATATACATACATACACACATCCATACACTAAAAATTATATTAATTATAAAATTGTAAAAAAAAACAAAAAAAAAAAACAACTTAATTTTAACTTAAAATTATAGCTAAAATATTAAAATAAAAGCTAATTCAAAATATTAATAAAATAATAGATATAAGAATATATAAATAATAATAAAATAAAACTGTAGCTAAGTTGTCACAATGGGACCTGCCATAAACAAACTATTGGATTTTCAGCTAAGTTTAAACAGTAAAACAATTATTATTATTAGTAGTAGTATTTAATTATTCATAATTAAAAGACAAATGTTAGAGGTAACATAAAAAAATATAAAACCATTGTTTTGGGACATTTATGAAATAACTCTTGTCCTGAGAACATTTAAGATGATTTTTAACTCTGCATTTAAAACCAACACACTAAACTGCTGGAGAAAACAAATTTTTGTAATAAGACTTTAGAATTGAAACCTTATGAAATATAAACCTTGTGACAACTTCCTTGTGTGACAGCTATCCTTGGTTGCCTCTAAATACAGTGAATAAATGTGTGAATGATTTTTTTTTGCCAGATGTTACCTGATTTTGTGGTCAATATGTGCTTCACCTCATGGTCAGAGTGGCTTGTTTTATATGCCAAAGGGATGTGCCACAGGTAGCTATGGAAAATAATTTGTATTTCTGTTATGAAGAGTCCTATCAGTCATATTTTTACTGCCCTTAAAATTGTAGTATAACTATAAAACATAAAGACAGAAAGAACTACAGAATCAAACAATGAGCCCATGTGATTTTGTAGTGTTTTACCCTTTTTGAAGTGAATGCCATGAGGGATCATCAGGCAGGACTATCTTTAAGAAGCGCTCTTGCCCAATATACAGTTTCCTTCCTTGCCGCTTCACTGTGATCAGCGGTATGCCCTTTTGTATAGTCCACGTATACATAATTTTCTTCAGGTCTATATGCTCCCCAGCAAAACGGTACTACAATGCAAAGAGTTACACAAGGAGATTTTCAGAATGTTAAGTATCACCTTCAAAATGCAAGAAAACGTATTGAAGAATGTCGTTCATTATCCGTATTTTGTGTTTATGGAGTGCTGTGAATTATAAATAGCAAAAATCGAGTATTTCATTTAGGGCTGCACGATATATCGAAATTATCGAAATATCGCAAAGGCGTGCGATATCATTTTAATAATAGGCTACTTAAATCAAAACGTTGCAAATGGTCAAAGTTTTAGTTCGACGCATATAGCAGAGAATTGCTTGACGTTAAAAAGAGTTATTAAGTGCAATAAATAAGTTGCAGAAAACAACTCTTTGCCGTCTCGTCTTGCTGTCTGAACTTTTTAAGTAATGCTAAAACACTGCTGGTCACTTTCAGTCGTAAAGTCGTAGTGATTCTTTATTTTCCAAGAAAGAATGTGAAACAAATTGGTTATATAATTTTCATTTTTAAATATTTTAAAATATCATTTAAATTGATTTTACACACTTTAAGATATATCGTATCGCACATCGAATATCGCATTTTTTAACAAGGTATCGCATATCGCATTTTCTTCAATATCGCACAGCCCTAATTTCATTCATGATGTGACATCTTTACCGCATTTTTAGTGGCTTGTGTACTGCTGTAACAGTATTCTCCTGCTGTAAAATCCTCCTCTGAACATGTCTGTAGAGAGAGTGAAGTGAGCATGAGTTTTTGTTTTGATGCTGAATTATAAATGTATGACAGAAAAAGGCAGCAGATGAAGTGACATACTTTAATAAGGCTGTCCCACAGGTCTTCATTTCTGGCATTGCTATACCTGAACCTACGAAGGTACCGAATTATGCCATTCTGAAAGCCTTCATTTGTCAAGAAATTCCTCAGCATATGGAGAATACATGCTCCCTAAAGTATTCAGTAACAAAGTAGATGAATGCGATTAAACAAAATAATTCAGAATGGTGATAAAGTTTTAACATTGCTGAAGTGTTTTCCCACCTTGTCATATGACACGGTATCAAACATTTCCTTTATCTGAGTAGGGTTCTCAGCTAAACTGGAAATTGGCCTGGAAGAATTTAGAGAATCCCGTCCAATAGCTCCGAAACAGGTGTCCAGGAAGTGGTCCTCCTAACATGCAAAAGAAAGCATGTGAGACCCTACTCAAAGCTAGTTTGTCTATAGAAGTATTGGTGTGAGTATGTATGTACATCAGTACACTTGAACTAGCGCTACTTTTAAATGTCCCATTATCATTATCCCAAAAATAAGCCTCTTCATGTGGGTCTTAATCACCCTTCAGGGTTTACTAATGATAATGACCGCTTAACATCACACAACTTCCATTATAGAGAGAGAGAGAGATATCTGAAGCTTGAACATACAACTTTAAGCTCTGGATATACTGCCTCAAGTGAGACAAATTCCATATATCGGGCAAAGCCTTCATTCAGCCATATATCATTCCACCACTCCATCGTCACCAGGTTTCCAAACCACTGGGGGGAAAAAAACAGCAGAAAAGTGACTTACATTCAGTAGCACTGTAATTCATTGGCTTCACTAATAACAGATGAGACTGAGAATATGTTTTATATATAAAACCTGATGGGCCAGCTCGTGTCCTATCACCATGGTAACCCAGAGCTTATCGGAGGCTGATGAGATGTCAGGGTCATACAGAAGAGATGTCTCCCTATAAGTAGTCAAACCCCAGTTTTCCATAGCGCCTGACTGGAAATCTGGAATCGCTATCAGATCTGGAACACATCATAAAATAAACAACAGTGTAAATATCCAAAGGCACATCATATAACTTATGCACTGAAACACCAGAAGGAAAGGTAAGGAACAAACCAGATGCACTCACCCAGTTTTGGCAGCGGATAAAGTATGTTGAAATATTGTTCATAAAACTCCATAAGCCTCAAAGCAGCCTCAAGAGCATAGTGCGTCTGATGCCATTTCTCTGGAACTGCATAAATAGAAATCTTTGGGAGAAGAAAAAACAGCTCATTCAAGATGCATTTCTCACCCGAGAGCCTGTGATGAAAACTTTATAAAAGCAGAAAAAGCTGTTGTGTTCACATGTTTCTGCTTCATGCTGTTTAACCCTCTCTAAGCTCTAGTTACTTACATTAATTCCGGTTGCAGTCATCCCACTGACAGATCTGAAGTCACAGACAATGAAGGCCAACAGGTACGAGCTCATCTTCACACTCACTTCAAACTGGTCCTCAAAAAGACCGTTGCCAATTTCCACAGTTTGTTCCTATAAAATAAATAGTTTCAACATGTTAAAATGATAGACCATGTTTTATGTATTTGATAAATAATTTTTCAAAATTGTTTCATATAAAAAAAATCATATTACCTATTATTATATTAACTATTATTATTGATGATAATAGTAATAATTTTCAAATAATTTAGATTTTACAAATGGGTCTATAAATTTATACAGTAGATAAAAATAACATTTTCAAAATGTCAAATTATCAAATTTTTTATATATTTGTTCAATATTATTTCCCCACATTGTTTACAAGTGATATAGTTTTCCAAATTTATTATTATTATTATGTAAAATAATAATTTATATTAATTTATTAATAATAATTACAAATAATAATAATTTTGAAGTAAATTTGGTTTTACAAATGGGCCTATACATTGATAAATTAGATTAAAAAAAAGAAAAGAAACATTTTCAGAATTTCAAAATGTTGTCCCATCTTTGTTCTATGTTCCATGTATTTGTTCTATATATTTTTTTCCAGTCAAAGTAAATTTGATTTACATTTCCTGTAAATTGATAAAGTAGACATATAAAGTGATCTTACTAATGGCATGTTGGACAAAGCTATATGTGACGGGCCCCTCCGTATTCTGACAGTGTAATTAGCTTTGAAAATGGGCTCATCGAAGCATGGCAATGCCATTCGGGCAGATGTGGGCTCAAAGTGGGTGGATGCCAGGATCCTTCAGGGGAGAAAATTTAGTTTGATTATTTAGAAATTATTTGCAATCTATTCTATGTTATGTTTTTGCATGTATGATTTATGTAATGTTAGATTTCAACCATTTTTACTATACCTTGTCTCTCCTGCTTTTGTCTTATATGTACTCTTATAAAATCCATAGAAGCCATCACTTAACGGTGCACCAAATTCCAAATACAGGAAGTATTTTTCCCCAGAGGTCAGAATCTTTGGGGAGAAGATGGCGATCTGTTCATGTGAAGGATATTCCAGTACCGAGAGCACTTTGTCTGACAGATGGGCCTCGTGCTCATCCAGAACAGTGGCGGTGAAGATCTTGAGGTTCTTGCTGTGTAGCACCACCCAGTTTGTGTTGTTTTTAACATCGATTTCGATCTTCACAGATCCATTGAACCTCAGGGTGGTGAGATTGGGATGAATAAGTAGATGATAATGTACAGGCACTATGTAGTTTGGCAGGCGCACTTTACTCCATGGAAAAGGAAGGCCGTTTGTCGCCAGGTTATCGCCAGCAGGACTATTGCTGTCAGAAGACTGGACACAAAACTGTGCCTCCAGAAAGAACAGGATTACAAGCAAGAGATGCATAATGAATGTTTTTGGTGTTGCTGATTTTGATGGTGATCACTTTCGCATTTTAGAATGGTTAGAAATTGTCACTGTGTCCTGTGAAAAGAAATGCAAAGTTGATGCTCACATGGTGTGTAAATAATTGAAGTAATTGTTTCTTTGTTTTTACTGCACTTAATACCAATAAATCCTTCTTCATTTGTGGTGGCAAGTCACGTCCCTTTGCAACAGTTGAAATAAACTTGAAATACCAAATTGTTTTAAAAAATACTTTTTTTATTTGTAAGAAAAAAGGATTTTACCCCAACTTTACATCTGCTGTGTTACAAAAATGGAATATAAACTCTGATTTTCTCAGAATTATGAGTTTGTATCTCGCAATTCTGTTTTTTTGTTTCTGCCATGAAATAGAAAATTTAAGAATAGATAATTATGACTCTTCTTTCTTCTCAGAATTCTCAGAGTTTATATGTCCAGTTCTGATTTGTCCCAAGAATTGCAAGAAAAAAGCCCAAATTGTGAGATAAAAAGTGGCAATAACCTTTTTTTTCATCCTGCGGTGGAAACAAGCTTCCAAAGCGGGGTGCATGCATGGTGAGTTCAGTCTTTCTAATTCATTTTCATACCTTTCTGACAATTTCATGTATCACACTTAATTAGAAGCTGTGGTGTTACACTGCTTAATATTTCCAAAAATGTATGTGATCTTGAAACTATCATGATGGCAGCTCTGGGCCCTGTTTTAGAAAAGTCTTTATGTGTGCTAAGTACTTTGCACCATTGCTAATAGGCATAAGCACAGGTATTTGACTAAAATTAAAAATCTAAAAGCCCATAAGCTTTCATTTGACTAAATATAGTCTATTAAACAGATTTTAAATACATTATTATTTCAAATTGTCTTATTTTATTTTTATTTTACAAATTCTGCCTCTCGTTTGCCACTCTTAACTGAAGAATGACCTACATTTCATCTTTACTTTGCAATTCACACTGAGCATGTGTCATTCACAAAACACTGTAGACATGCTAGCACGTTTGAATGATCAACATGCTAATTAAAATAAAAGACAACAAACGAGTGTTCTTAAAATAACACGCATGGCAACACACAGCAGTGCTGAGCGACCGTTCTCTGTAATGTGAGCCTATATTCACGTTAATACATTGACATCTGCTGTGATACAGTACGAGCTCTCTAGCTGTATTCTGGCATTTGTTTGTGTCACTATAAAATGTGGTCTCTGTAAAGTAGGACTAGCATCTACTAACAACATTATTGAAGAACACACTCTTTTTAACCATTCAGTGTTGTGTCTTTACCTGAATTTTAGCTGGATCATTGTGTCGGCTGTTTTCATTTTCTCTTTCATTTGTCCTGCCCCCAGTTTCCTGGTTTGCTGCAGTAGCTGCCGAGCATGTGCTGCTGGCTGGCCGTGTCTCTGTATTCAAATGACAACACAGTGGGGCTCGAGCCACCGGACAGAGGAATGACCTACAGCCATCAACACGTACAAACACTCAGCTCATGTCCGAGTTGTAAACATGCCATGTGTCATGTACTGTGACAGAACAAAAACAATGAAATTCTTTGTTGTTTTGACTGTTGTATGATAGTATATAGAGACAAAAACAACCACTGGCAGATAAATTAATTTTGCTTTGTACTTTTTTAATTTTTTAATTTTGGCTTTTCAATACACATTACAAAGTGTTGTTTTTCTATATCTTAAAAAAAAGGGACACAACAACAACAATTAATATTATTATCATTATTGTTGTTGGCACTGTTGTTATTTAACTTGGCAAAAATATTTTAGTTTATCGCCAATAGTTGTATTTTACTTATTTGAGCTAATAACTCAATTTCTGTTTTGGTCTTTCACGATATTCGGTAATCAATGAAGTTTTAAATGTATACAGAAAAAATATATTAGCAAGCCCTGCTATAATTTAAATCAAACTAGAAAAGTATTATAGGCAAAACACATATTGCATTCAACACAATAATGAGTGAATAATCTTAAAACAAACAAACAAACAAACAAATGAAAGGACCCCCTGGTAGCCATCATTGCAGAAGTGAGGGGGACACCAATGTCAATAGTAATACTTTTTTTATTATTCTTTTTAAGTTTATTTATTTGTTTGTTTTTGGCCTAATTGACAAGTTTAATGTTTTTATTATCTCTTACTTTAATTGGCTTAAGTCAGAATGTTTCTGCTATTTATTCAGCTCTGCTACAGCGATAGCTGGATGCCTTTGTCCATATTAGGGCTTTCCTGGCACGTCATAAGTTATTACTTCTACTATTACTTTGAGTATGAATGAAACATGAGAGTGTTCATCGCTCCATAATAATCACATCGCCTCATTTTGGATACGAATAAAACTTCAGGTCATGCATAGACTATCTTGTCTCTTAGATTTATTCACACTGGCCCTTGAAAACTTCTATATGAACACACTTGGCCGAAAAAAGTGTGGGGGATTCTACACCCATGGAAAGGACTGTGTAATACTGTATAATTATTTTGGTATACTTAATAAAATAAAACAGTAACGGTAGCTAAAAAGTTCACCATTTTAAATTGTAATTTTTTTTTCACAACATTACTGTTTCTACTGTATTTATAATCAAATGTATTCAGACTCAACTTCTTTCAAAAACATAAAAAATCTTACCAACCCCAAACTTTTGAAATGAAACTGCTATAGTAAATTTCACAACTAATTACAAAGAAACAGCAAGTAACACTCTAAACTAAACATGAAATTTTGAAGTAGAAAGACTGAAATTTTCTTGTAAAACATCTTTGTTTTATATATTACATCGAAAACATTTTACGTTGTAGTGTATTTTTAAAAAACAAAGGACAAAAACCACTCAGTTGTTGTAGAAATAAGAGTATTTTGAATGATATGATGAAGTGAAATGCCTTTTGGACTGAGTGATTGCTAAATATGTTAGTAATTGTGCTAGCTTCCCTATAAACTCCACAACTCGACTCAAACTTTTCCATCATTACTTAAGACTTGAACCTGACTTGCAAAAATTGACCAGTGTCCAGTGATTGCTGCTACTTTCGTTTGTAAAAGACTTTTAGTAAAGAACAACCTTTGTCCTATACCTGATCAAAACATTCTTTGAAAGTGCAGTTTTATTTCATCCAGATGTACAAAGCAGCAGGTATTGATATGATCAGTCTCTCACCACAGAAGAAACCAACATAAAACAGGTGTGAATCTTTGGAAACAAGCTCCACTTCAAGTTCTCACAAGTATTTACAACATATCACTCCAGAAAGAACATTATATAAAAATACATACTTTGTCTGACAAATATTCTGAAATTCAAATGAGGATGGAACTCATTCACAGTGAGGTGAATGAGCAGATTGTGTACGCTCTTTTTAAATGTTGAATTGCAAGCAAGTTATTTTATCCCATGAATGAAACCTGATGCCAAAATAAGAGTACCGGCGTGTTTAGCAGCACATGTCTTTGTGTTCTCATTTTAGTCCAGCCATACAGTATTTTGGCACAGCTCCCCTGAGACCAACACAAACGATGGAAAGATTCCATGGCGGGTGTGAAATCACATGACTGAAACTTGATAATCCTTTCCACCGGCTGGCTGAACTCACAGAGCTAGACAACATCAACATGCTTCCTACCCTCCTCACCACCATGCTTTTTACAAGTGAGTTGTAGAGTTTATAGGGAAGCTAGCACAATTACTAACATTTGTAGCAATTACAAAGCTCAGGTAAAGGCACTTCATTAAATCATATAATTTCAAATACGGTATTTCTGCAATAACTGGGCTGCTCTTGTCGTTTGTTTTAAAATATATACTACACTGTAAAAAAATGTTTTTTATGTTAATAAAGATTTTTGTCTTTCTACTTCAAAATTTCACATTTAATTCAATGTGTTACCGTTTCTTTGTAATTAATTGAAATTTAGCAGCTTCTAGGTGAAAATTGTCACTACAACTTTTAACAGTGTACAGTTAAAATGTTTGGGGTTGGTAAGATTTTTTAATGTTTTTGAACGAAGTCTCATAAGGCTGAGTATATTTGATAAAATACAGTAAAAACTACTATTTTGAAATATTATTACAATTTAAATTTCAACATCATTACTCCAGTCGTCAGTGTCACACGATCCATCAGAAATCATTCTAGTATGCTGATTTGGGGATGAGAAACATTTCTTATTATTATCACTGTTAAAAACAGCGTAATATTTTTGTGGAAACCGTGAAACTGGCCCCAAATATTTATAACCATCTATGTACACTAATACTAACATTTCTGAATTTTGTTCTCATCTCTGAAGTGGGATCAGACGCTGTCCCTTATGCCATCTTATCTCCACCATTTCACTTGAACACTGATCTCAGAGGCTTGACCATCCTGGTGTGTGTGCTTCATGACATTCATCAATGAGAGCTGGAGGTCACCTGGATTTCTAGTGGCACCAGAGGAACTAATCCAGCAGTCCCTACCTTACTCCAAGGACACAGTGGCATTCAGAGCACAATGTCTGTTATATCTGTGCCCACGAGTGAATGGATGTCCTACACCTGCTTTGTGAGTCACAGAGACTCCGATCAACTCGTGCACAGACATTATGCTGGACTCCCAATGGAGACAACTGGTAAACTCATCATTATTATCATTATTGCATCATTATATATAAAATGGGTTCCAATTATTAACATTTGTTAGCTATTAGTTCACATGAACAAACAATAAAAAATCTATTTTTCTTAGTTCATGTAGTAATTTGAACATTCACTAATATACTATTATAATCCAAAGTTGTATCTGATAATACCTGAGCTAACATGAACTACTGTAACAATGAACAGCTGTATTTTTTTTATTAACTACCATTAACAAAGATGAATAAATGCTGTAACAAACGTATTGCTCATTGGTAGTTAATGTTAGGTAATGTATTACCTAAAGGGACCTTAATGTAAAGCGTTACTGTAAAATGTATTACCAATAAGCTGTTATTTGTTCAAGCTCTCAGAATGATCCTCCTCAAAATCACCATTTTCAACGTTTTGATGACAGTGCAAGCCGTCATAAAGTGGTAAGTGCTCATATTACTGCAAATGCAATGCCAGTAGTGAAATAATTTATGCACATTTTTCACAATTATACTGAAACCTGTCATATTTCTTGTCTGCAAAACTGCAGAGTTTCAAAAACAACTGCCATGGATGTCAGAGTTAATTGGACGTGCTGTTGGAGGTTTATAGCAGGAGGAGGAATTCCAGCTGATGTAAATGAGAATCTGGAATGTTGATGAGGGTCTCGATGAACTTCAGAGCAACATCACGCCACAAGACGCAGGTGCTTCGATATGTGGGCAGATGAGTGAGATAGCTGCTCAAAACCACATCATGTACACAATACAACAAATGCACTGCACTACAAGCTGCTTTTGTAGGCCATTGTCAAAAATAAAAGCTTTAAATGGCATTGTAAAGTCAGCTTCCACTAATGTGACACTGTTGAACTCTTGAACGTGACAATGATGAACCTTTGATGAAACTGTCTGTATGGCATGAATGAGATCATTGTGCATAACACTCTATCAAAGATTGAGACAGTTTCATTTCATTTTGGGAGATTTGTGAATGTGACAACAGTGCTTCATCAAGATTTGTTTGCATTTATTTTTGGAGCATAAATATTCACAATTTGTTTTAATTACACTACCGTTCAAAAGTTTGCTGTTTGTAAGATTTTATAAAATGCTTTTTAAAGTCTCTCCAAGCTCACCAAGGCTGCATTTATTTGATCAAAATACAAGAAAAACAGTAATATTCTGAAATATTATTAACCTTTAAAATATGTGTTTTCTATTTGAATATATTTTCGAATGTAATTTATTCAAGTGATGGCAAAGCTGAATTTTCAGCATCATTACTCCAGTCTTCAGTGTCACATGATTCTTCAGAAATCATTCTAATATGCTGATTTGCTGCTCAAGAAACATTTCTTATTATTATTATCAGTGTTGAAAACAGTTGTGCTGAATATTGTCGTGGAAACAGCGCAACATTTTTTTTCACAATTCTTTCATGAATAGAAAGTTCAAAAGAAGAGCATTTATTTGACACATATTTTGTAATATTAGGCTATACGTGTCTTTACTGTCACATTTGATCAGTTTAATGTGTCCTTGTTGTATAAAAGTATGTAAAAAAAAAAAAACTTAATGACCCTTAAATTTTGAACGGTAGTGTATATTACTGAAAAATAGAAAAATGTTATTAAGAGCACTTGACTTTGTAGAACGAAGTAGAACTTAATTGCTTGCACGTTTACAACTCTGCTATAGTGTTGTACTACGATACTTTTGGTATGCTAGTGCTACTTTGGTACTGTGTTACATTGGCTTGTGTTCTTGCTTTGGATATAAGCATATGCCACATTAATAAATGTAAATGTACATGCCAATTAATGTATATGGCAATTAATGATTACACCACAACTGAAAAGCGTAAAAAAAAAAAAAAAATTAAAGCCAGTGCATTTATGTATTTTTAATTTATTGTTTTAAATAACTCATTTTTTCTTTTTTTTTTCTTTTTTAAACAGCATCCGTACAATACTAAAACACTGATGTAACAACGGTGACCCACTAGGTGGCAGTACAATCACATCTCAAACGTTTTTCAACAGCAAGAGTATGGAGCTTAACTTCTCTAACAAGACACTATATTTCATAAATAATTTAAGTATAAACATTGAGCAGTCACTCTTTACAAAAACAATGTTCACAACAAAAGTAAGAGATCACAAGATCAAATGCGAAATGCAAAAACACAGGATGAAGTTATGCAGTTAGATAATTGCACTCTGATGCCTTGTTCTGGTTTATAGGGGGGGGGGGCATCCCACTGTACACTGATTTAGGCCATTCGGCCAATCAAATGATCCTGTTTCAGATCCGGCCAATCACCGCCTGCGAAACTCGCAGTGTTCCAAATACAATCGATTACACTTGTCACAGTATTGTAGCAGCTCTTTAGCACTGGCAGTAGTTAAACAATGATGTCTCTACAGTAGCAAGTCTTGGTTTTGATTTTGAAACATGCGTATTAGGAGTGTTGGCATGGCTTCCATAGCAGTTGGACAGAAAGGCCCAGAAGGAATACAATTCGATTTCATCAAATGAATTGTGTGTCCATCAGGCCAAATGCCATACTCAAAGCAAATAGAGACATAAGCGTTTCTGAATATCCTTCATTTGCTTTGAAAGCTCTCTGAATGAAATCACTAGGTTCCCGCGGTGCGAAAGGCCCTAATACCACACCATCGCTTTTGGCCAAATAAAATGTATAGGGAAGCACACAGTACGTCTGGCAAAAGATCTGATATGTGTTGCTTCTGCGTCATATCTTTGGTCAAGGATAAAACAAGAACGTGAGGGAACTTGACACTTTGAACAGATAGTCAATATTTGTTTGGCAAAGGGACAAAGCTAATAAATCTAATCTTGCGAGAAGCCATTCTAGAAGTCCGTTTGTGCGACTAGGAATGAGAATAACACTTATGCAACATCCATTTTCCAGTTCACTCAATGAGAGTCACTCAGTATGAAATTAGATGAAACTTTTAGCATAAATATTTTGGTGCACTCTTCACGATTGATGTTTTGTGTTCGTACATTAGGTAGACTTTGCACCAAACAAAAGAAATTCTGATTGTCATTTATAAAATGGACCAAACTCCCAATACAATTCCAATATTCAACAACAGAAAAATTTCCACTTGAATTTCTGAATTAAGTGCACTTCAACCTTCGTCTGCTGCATTTGCCTGAATTCTTCAACAGCTGAGTAATTAACTAAAAATACAGATAAAGTGAAAGTCTAGTCAATATGATCCTTCTTTAAACCTCTATCACACAATCACTACGCCAGCCACATTGTGAATTTTTTTTAAAACGGTTCTACAAGAACAAGATGGTGAGGTAAGTACCATTTGTATAGAGACCTACAGAAATGTATCAAAGAAAAAGCGCCGAGTGTAAGATTATTGAGCACTGGTTCCGTGGAACAGTTTTCTAGTTGCAAGAACCAAAAAAATAAAATAATAATAATAAAATAAAATAAAGTGCTTCCATTAAGATTTCCTCTCCTGAGGACAAAAACAGGAAATCTCAAAAAATTCACTCACAAAAATCTACAATATTCAGCTCTCTTGAAAACATGATTTACACAAAATGTACAGTCTAATGAAGGTTAGAACATTCATTCTCCGCACAGACAGTATATACAAAGTACTCTTTACCCAGAGTACTGACTTTTTACAGTCTCGTTTTGTCTTTTTCTTCTTCGAAACAGTTATCAAAACACTGTACACCTTATAAAAGCACAGTGATGAGGAAGCCGGTTAGCAGTGCATTGAGGAGCAATGAAAACGGCCTCAGCCCAGGGGCTGAGTTAGGAAAAATATGCCAGTGCTCCCTCTTGGGGTGCAGAGTCTCCATGTCCTTCAGGGCGTTGTAGGCGGCAGCGGTGAAGTTCGCATCTCCTGTGGTGAGCAGGTCAAACACGCAGGAGTGGAAATAGATGTCCTTAACCTCCAGTTGCTCCCTGCACTTCCTGGAGGCGCTTTCGAGGGTGAACACCCCTCTCTGGGCTTCGACCCTCGCCTGCTGCTGAAAGCTGGCCTGCTGGAGGCCCAGCATGGGCAGCTGAAGATGTCCCTCTTGGTCGATACGTTCTGAAGTGGGGCAACCGTTCATGCAAAGCTGCAGGTCCTGCGTTTCGTCGAAGGCCATGGCGAGCTCTTCTGGCATGCGCACGGCTAGCGTCAGGTAACGGCCCTGCTGGCGTATGATTATGGTGACACCGATGTATGTGGCGTGGATCTCTACGTGCCGACCTGGCGACTTCTCCAGGATCCAGATGCTGCGGGTCTCGCTATCGCCCCCGCTTATGGTGCCATCCACAAAAGCAGCTGGAAGGTCGTCTGTTACGGCCTGGTAGACCTTCTGGTCCGTGCATTCTTGGTATGGTTTGAAGATTATTGTGATCTTAAAAGAAGCAAGAAAGCATAGTTAAAAACTCCAGTATTCACCAAAAACATCGAAGTTGACATGAAATGGATATTCACCATATCTATTTTCTAAATGCATGTTATTGATCTTTTTGTGAATGATTCATCAATGCATACGCTTCCATTTTTCTTTTTTGTTTTTTTTCTTTTGACCTTTTAATTTTTAAACCAAATTGTCACAAATGGATCTTCTGGTGGACTTGACCAATCATTTAGTCTGCTTAAACTTTTTTTTTTTTGATAATCTGTTTTACTGTAATATATCACATTTCAGAAGAAAAGGTCTGGTGTTACGTCCACTTACTGCATTTGATGGTGAAGTGCAAATATTCTGCACTAATAGCTGAGATTAACCGATATTGCTTTTTTATTATTTTTTGTTTAGGTGTCTGACAACAAATATGTTGAACTGATTTTTTTCTCTTTTACACATAACTAAATGATCACTAGATTACAACAATGAAAACATGTATTATTATTATTATTATTATTATTAAAGGGGTGGTTGATTGCGATTTCACTTTTTTAACGTTAGTTAGTGTGTAATGTTGCTGTTTGAGTATAAACAATATCTGCAAAGTTACGAAGCTGAAATTTCAATGCAAACGGAGATATCGTCTTTTAAAATTCTGGCAGTTTAATGCCTACAAAAACGTCTCGTAGGGACTACAAGAAGTTACTTCCTGGTTCGTGACACAAAACCCAGATAAACCCCGCCCTCGGGAAAAGGCAGCAAAGGGGGCGAGGCCATGCTGCGCTGCTTTAGAGAAGAGGAAGAGGAAACTAGAGGTGCACGTAAAAATCTATCTATATATGAATCGTGATTCTGTCTTCTAACGATTCTAATGGATTCACAAGTTTCAAAATCAATGTTCTAAAGCAGCGGTTCTTAATACTGCCCCCCCCCCTGCACACACTCTGTGTGTCTCTCTCTCTCTCTCATTCAGCTCAGCTCCAACAATGAACTGTTCCAATTATACATTTTTTACACATAGCTATGAGAAGCGTTAAACATGGACGTGCAGTTGCCGTACTGTATTAAAACTTTAATCAGGATAAAACCATATATTAAAAGCTAACATAAGCAGTAGCATTTACAAATAACAGCATATCTAAAAGTATGAGACAACAACAAACAAAAAACATAGGCCTACCATTAAAAGCAGTGCTTGCACAGGTTCTGCACGATCTTCTTCAATAATATCCTCTGCTTCTCAATCGGGCTCAAACTGATAAGCGATATTAACGACGCCGTTGTTTACAATACAACCAGAGCACATGCCGCTGAGGAGAGGGGCGGGACGTTTACCACACTAGAGGCGGTTTAGCCAATCACAACACACTGGGCTAGATAACCAATCAGAGCCCATCGCCTATTTCTGAGGGAGGGGCTTCATAAAAGCAGGAAAT
>NW_015547685.1:1902443-1920421 GCF_001515605.1 Sinocyclocheilus anshuiensis
AAGCATTAACATGTTAGACTGCACCCCATAAACACAATCAAGCCTAGAAATAAAACAGTGAACCACCCCTTTAATACTGTTAAGTCACACCAAAAGGTGCCATTTATCTGTACATGCAAAAAAAAATTTAATTGAAAAATTATTGGTTTTATTTTATTTTATCAGTCTATCCCTACCTCTGTAACAACAAATGGGAATTGCAAAAATAATGACAGTTTTCCAACTGGTTTCATGGACACTCTCCATATCTGCCTTTGGTTAGACAAATAGATATTCTCGCCACAAACACATTCCATTGGTTGAGTCAATGTTGCTCTGTTGGTCCGGTCAAAATGCACAAACAAACAGAGGAATGTTTTCACAGCACCACAGTGTTAGTTTTTGGAGCAATCAGCCTACAAATGGCCTTTTTATTCTCTGCAAATTACACTGGGAGAGTAAAATGTTTATTAATACTGAAAATAATAACACAATTCACCTACAAAGACTAAAGTGGTTTTATGCCCGAGACTGAAAATGAGAATTACTTTATCGTGATAAAACAATTAAGATCTGTATACGGCAGTTGTTTAGAATATTACATGTATTTACAGATCCGCAAACCCTTTCGCCCTGCCAGTGTTAACAATAAAATGCAGCCAGTACACAGCCGTGAAACTCTAAGACTTGTGGGTAGCACTGGCTAACAAGAAGTGTGGCGTTACATTAGCGGCGGATGAATAGCAGCTTTGTACACAGGACAAGGATGAAAAATGATGACCAGTTGGCCATAAGGTGAGGCAGCTGAAAAGCAGTGTGTGCTAATAATTACTTGCAAATGTTTAATAATGGCTCCCCACCTTCAAGGTCAAGGGGTCAAACGAGAGGTAATTAGCATCAGCGGCCAAACTTAGCATTTGAAGCCACATCTGTCCATTGAAGAGCTCAACTGCTTTACTTTGAGAACAAAAAGCGAGTATCTGACGAATGCAGTGTGCTAAGGCTGTAATATTCACAAGCTTCCATCTACTTCAGGTTATAAAAATCAGTAAACATGTCGCCAGCAGTCAATATTCTGCATCAGCACATTTGAAATGGGTGTGTGTAAGCGGGTTTGTTTTGAGTGTTTGCCTATAAGCCCCACACTTGGAAAAATGAAGACAGAGGCTTCTTTCAAAGTCACCTTATTATGGGTCACGCCACAGCGCAGGCTTCCAGTCATTAATGATATTAGAATTTCACAGACACGTTGGTCACAAGTGTTAGTCATAAGACTAGAGCTGTTCGCTTTGTTTTACTTGCACCTGTGAATACTTGGTCAAAGTTGAAAGAGAACATTCTTATCTGCTTTCTGTAGCTCTTTCTGATAATCTTACCCATATACTCTTATATAGAGAGAAATCACACACTTCAAACAACGATAAAAACAATGTAACATTTTAAAATTTTTATTAGAAATAAAAGAAAAACTTCTTGCAATTTCATGTGTCTAGGATCAAATTCGGCTCAAATGTTTCAAGCTCTGAAATAACAATGAACAATACATTTTCAGCATCTATTTGACATGGCTAATGTTAATTTCTATGAATACTAATATATTTTTAACATTTCAATTCGTATAAAATAACATTTTGAATGAATGTGAATGAACAATTAACAAAAATTGATCAAATTAACCTAGATTAATATATTCTGTAAGCAAAACATTATATATTGTTCAATGTTTTTATTTTAGTATTATTCATATACTATTTTAGTATTTATTAATATTTTAATATCTTTTATTTTTATATTTTTAGTTTTCATTTTATGCGTTTTTGTCACATTATTAGTTTTTTATTTATTTTTATTTCAGTTTATTCCAGCTTTATTCCAATTAAAGAAAACCATTTTTAATAGTTTTAGTTTACAATAACAACAGTGTGCCAAAGTACTCAATAGTTTAAAGGAAAACTACACATTTTAACATAAAACGCATGTGGTTCCACAGCTTTATCATTTTTTTCTCTTCTATGGAACACAAAAAAAGATTTCTGAAATATGTTTTTTGTTCATACAATGAATTAAGTAAGTGGGGCACAATGCTTATTTTAATTTTGATTTTAGTTTTAGTTAACATTAACAACACTATAATGAACTGAACCATAAAGTGAAGTCCTACTAACTTTTTAATTTTTATTTTTTGAAACATAAATATGCTGCATGTCCAAGACACTTCTGACAAACTAATCAACTTTTTCCAAAGAAATGAACACATAATTCTTATAAGAATTATAAGACTTATATAATATTAATTATATAATAAAAAAGAAAACAACTCACCTTGTTGGTTGCTGTGGCACTGGATTCATATACCACTGGAATATTTGTGACCTGCACTGACAGGTAATTGTTATCAATGAGAGGCCATGCCCCTTCAACCTTACAGGTCTGAAAATGGTCTTTGAAAGTCCTAAGATGAGGGTCCCCAAACAGGCCACAGAACAGGTAGGTTGGTCGTGGGTGCTCTGGAGCCCCAGTCCCTGTCCCGGGCCGAATTGCTTGGTGATGGCGGCTGTGATAGTTGCATGGCTCAATGGGGATGACGGGATGAGCAGACGATGTTGGCCCGTCCTTGGAGCAGTTCCTCTGGCTCATGAGATCACTGATGCCCAGCATGGCAGAGTGGAAGACCAGGTTTCCCCTGCAGCTCTTGGACGTGCGCTGGGTGCAGGCGGAATAGGCTCGCAGCGCCTTGCAGAACTCAGTACCAAAGCCATCTAGTGAAGGGTTAAGATGGGAAGTGAGAGAGACGAAGTCAGTGGTGCACTTCTGGATACGGCACTGTGGAGTCTGGACCTGGCTCTCACCTGAGAAACGACAACAATTTTAACAATCTTTATTTCAGAAAACTTGAAAAAATATTATTCAAAAATTCAACAACTCAAACATATAATGAACAACTTGAACGCACCTCTTCAATGATGAGCACATTTTAAATTTAATTTTAATATATTTTTTTTTAAATGTCAGCATGATACAACTGTTCCTTTACCACAATAAAGAAAAAAATCATTAAATTTTTAAAAATAAAATAAAATACTTTGACATGCATTTTTTATTATTTCTGTTAAAAACACACACAACACAGGGACGGGAGTAAAGCATTTATATAATATTATTAATATTTGAAAAAATAAATTCCTTATCAAAGTCATGTGATGCATCTAATAAAGTCATGTGACACAAGCGACATACTGTAAAAAATATAAAAAAGTAAATGATATCACAGAAATAAGCCTGCAGATGCTCATGACAACCTCAAGGTCAATAAGTCTCTTAAAATATTAGATGATAATTTGACCTTTTTAATGACAAGGCAAGGTTAGTTCAGCTTGTAAAATGTCATATTAAAAGTATATTTATGACATTTTGAAAAACGATATTTATAAATTCATGTTATTCATAAAAATACGCTTTACCCTAAAAAAATAGTACACTCATATGAATTCATATTGCAAGGAAAATGTTATTCCTTTTTACTTGATTGTTATATCAATGTACATTATGTATGTACATGACAATTTAAATTTAAATTTTTCTTGAAAAGTGTTTCAAAACCATATGAAACCAACATGAATTTAAAGAGAACATTTCCAAGAACTTGGCACATGTGTTTTAAACTAGACGTTTAATAGAATACTGATTTAACCAGTTGAACACATTAACTATGAAAAAAAATACAAGCTACAACCTTCTAACATCTATTGTTGTGACTCGTGTCATAAACCACTTTAAACTGCTTAAGCATAATAAGGTGTGCTAGTGGACTGTGTGTTTCTTCACAGCATGACTCCATGTGTGTTTTACATTATGGTCTAGAAACATTAACAGTCGGCTCAACAAGCGTGTGAAACCTCCTGTTATCTACAAAGGAGAATGCTTATGGCCACAATAAAATCAAATAAAACGGCACTTCAAATGAGAAAAAGAGCACAGGAGGCTTTAGCTATCCACAAAAAGCCAGCACATGTGCTTGTAAGCACAAAAGTGTCATGGAATGCAAACTACATGCAACTATTTACCTCAAAGCGTCATTAGGGTGTGGTCAAAGAGTAACAATTAAAAGTGTTTTCTTTGAATACTACTTCATTTGGAGTCGAGCCAATAACACTTTTATGGTTTTATACACACTTGTTGTCAAAAATACGCCCAAGATCTTGTCATCATGTCACGCGCCGCCCCCAATTAGCCACCAGTGACACGGCACAAGCAAAACAACATCTCCTAGAAAAGGACAACAGCCTCCACACTGCATCACTTAGAGTCTTAATGCCTCACTTTTGAGTGCGGCCCAATTGCATTAGCTCAGAGAGAGGCCGTCCTAATCTGATATCAGCTGCAGCCTCTCCATTAACACGCTTGTGATGACTCTATCTCACACAGTCAGGGCCACCCATTTCTGCCTGCCACGCCAATAACTCCGACCGCAGCGGATTCAAATGCATCTGATTTGATTATCAGATGATGCGGAGTGCTGTAGCGGATCGGCTGATCCGTGTTGTGCTGCAGTCGGCGCTGGAGGAGAAGGAGGCATGACAAAGCACGGGCTAGATTGTGTTTCAGTAACATGCTGTAAGACAATACGGTAGCCTGGCTGAAGCCATGTTGATGTTGTGCTAGAAAGACATTGGCTGGAAGGGAGAGGAAAAAGGCAGTCCCTGCTCCCATCCACCTCCCACTGTGTTTTATCAAGCAAGGCTCCAGTGACATCTGTACCAGAACAAAAAAAACTCAAATACTTGGCAAGGCATGCAAGACAAAGCCATCTCCGGCACATTCCCATTTATAGTCCAAGTGGATGCTCAAAGCAGATGCGCACCAAGTAATGTCGAAAGACCAACAAATAGCTGGAAAATAAAGAATAATGACCCGGGCAAATGGGCAAGGGTATGAAACCACAAAGACTGTGCTGCGAATGTAACCATATTAGCTAGGTATGTCCTACATATCACGGAGAAACAGAGAGGCTTTTCATGGAGGCCATATGTGACCTCGTCGCCCATCGAACGCATGTGCCTCCATTGTTTCTAGTAGCAGCATGGCGTGAGGCGTTGGGAAGGCTGTCTGTTTTTAAATCTATGATATTTTGTGAGGAATATGGTGTAATCTGAATGTAGACCATTTTTTGTAAAAGTCTACATGTGTGCGCTTTCAGTGCACGCAGTAAAGCGACAAATCTGCCACCCGACCATAATCCAATTCACAGCAATCCTGGACTTGAGTTGTTTTTACTGGTCGCTTGTTGAAATGCAATTAGCTTGTCACCTGACAATCCCCTTAAAACCTGGTGTAAGTGACCGAATGCAATTGAATTCACAGTCATACCCTTAAAAAAAGTGCAGAATAGATTGATTTTCCTTATATCCTACTGACTACATCCTCTGTGCAAAACACTTCCAAGGAACGTCTTAGGGGACCCCCAGTTGGGGGCAGCAGATCCTAAGCTAGTACTGGCAGACGAGGAGGGAAAAAAATCACACTTTGTGTTAGAATGTCTCAGTGTCCTGACAAATGTTAAACCCAAACACTGAAATGCCAGAAATCTAAAGAAAGGCTCATTTGAACTGCTTTTACAGCGGTTTAAGGCAAGGCAAATCCTAAAATATCCACAAACCTAGAATGAAATATATTTATTTTTTATTTCAAAATATTTTTTCATCAATAAATCTCTAATATTACAACTACACATTACATGAATAAAATATTCAATTATTTAAACAACTTTTAGAGCTTATATTGTTCCTGCAAAGAACATAAAAGCACAGCAAATCACAGGATGGAGAAAACACAATGTTTGTGTCACAGGCTCAGTACATTTCTGCGATCCTGCTGCTGGGGTGATCCGTCTCGTTTCGAGCACAGTGCACACCCTTGTTGCTATTAAGACGTTGGAAATATTTTCTCAAGGTGGCCGACCGTTTGAGCAGCCATTCTCAGCTGTAGAGGGGCCCAAAGAGTGTGTGCGGAGTGAAATTTCAAGATGTGGAATTTGGCCAGGGCAGAAAGGTCAACAGGCCCACGCCTTCTCCAGGAGTCAACGCGAAGATCTGGAGAAAGCAGGGGGGGTTTACAAGACTCTAAATGACATCTCCAGCCTTAAATTCAGAGCACATACTGTGTTGCACTGAACTTTGGAATCTGGTGTAATACGCTAGTTTAAATCAGACAAATAAAAACGAACCATGGTGCAGTAGGCTAATTTTAGAATGTATTAGTAAGATTTATCTCAGTAAACCACAAAAGCGTCTATTTAACAAGTTTTAAAAGGTTCCTTTGCACAGGTAGTCTGTGAAATCATACAATCGCTAAACAATTAAGCAATATTCTGGACATAAGAAAAGACAGAGGAAGAAAGAAAAAGAAAAAAGAAAAGAAAAAAAGAAACCGAACAGCTGCAACTGTCTCTCGCTTTTGCCAAGATTATAATCCAATCAAATACCACCGAGGGGTAGATGTATATTTGGGACTAAACCAGTTGAGAGACGATACAGCCAGATTTAATAGCCAAAGATGAAATCAAAGAACAGCAAGCATGCTGTATGTTGTTTAAAAAAAAGTATTCCGTTTTGTATGCATGTTTTCTTAAATCCTACATTCCTTATTTCCACATTATTTCCTTACCAAATGAAACACTTAATATAGGCTGCTGTTAAAAATATTTCACAGATATTTTAATATTACATTATACCTTTAGCATATTGCAGCTAAAAGGAAAGCAAACATGTACAGCTGTAGAAAACTGGTTTATGGTTTATGCATTTAAGAGCATGAAAGGGACAGTGATACTGGGAATGCTCACAATAAGTAAATTTCATACTCTATATAAAATACTAATAGGTTAGTTTAAATATTGTTTAAAAAATAAAAACATATTTAAGTTGATCCATTTCATATTTTTTGCCTCATTGAGGAACAGTGAATTGCGTAATGCCTGACTGCCCGCGGTCCATGTTAAATTAATTATGAAGGTGTGACTGCTCAATGGACACCCAGCAGCATTCCATATCTTCTTAATTCACAATGGCATTAATACAGTCTATGGCCAGGACACCCAAAGTGGAGCACTTGACAAGGTGCCAAGTGAAAACAGGGCACCAAATGTGTAGTATTCACAGTCTCCTACTCAGAAGCCAACCCAATTTCAACAAAATCATTTAAGTCTGTCCAAACTGGTCAAAGGCACCAAAATAACTGACAAACAAATAAATAAATACATACATACATACATATTTTCTCTTATTGCAACTGAGCATTAATAAAAATAAAAAAAAAACATTTATCAGTGCCTTAAAAACTAAATAAATAACAAAACAGATCAAAAGCTAGATGGATGTGCAATTTGCAGTATGCGGTCTGCCATCATAAAAACAAAAGCAAACAACAAATTAAACCGAATCACACAATCACTCATGAATACGATGCGAAATTAATTAATATTACGATCACTCATACATATTTAATTTCCTTTGAAAAGCAACCAATCCAGTGAAGCGCAAGAGTGACGCGTAGATCAATGCATTACTTTTATTGGAAATAAAGCTACAATTAGTGTACACAAGAAGAAGACACAGATGAAGGACACTGCCGCAAACTGTAAAACCGTCACATAAACAACTAGAATCCACTTTTTTGTAAGGACATATCTGAATATTAACCAGCACTGTCACAATATAGCACGTAAATCCAATCTAATATTATACAAGCGAGAATTGAACACACCCTCAAGACAAAATCTACTTTATATAGGTGTTTTAATGTATATTTTACTTGTTTACGTCCAATGAATCATGCATAAAGTGGTAAGACTGTGTTTACCTAGGTGAGTGAGAGAGGAGAGGGTGCACAGCACTAGAAGATGTAGTACCGGAGAGACGAGGCGCTCAGCCCCGGGGTAGTAAGATCCTGCTCTCCCCATACCCATCCATCCAGAGAGACTCGAGAGTACTCCACGGGTCAAGAGATCGGGCCTCGCTTCTCCAAACTTCACGTAACGTAGGGATGCGTAACTCTGTTAAGTCGCGACTACTTTTAGGTAACCCAAACCGTCCATAAGAAAAACAAAGTAGTGATTTTGGCAAGTCCGATCCAAAACACTTCTTCCTGGAGCACGGGAGAAAAAGCGCTATTTAATTTGTATTCGTTTATCTATTCGGTGAAGATAATCAGTACGAAAGTATTTTGTTTACGTGCTAAAATTAATCTGCGCCCCGCGATCGCCCGAGTCATGTTGCCTAGTATGCCTACACATCAGATTTCTCCGCCACAAGGAAATCTAGCCCCGTCTTTCCCCAATGATCCATAGTGAATCAACCTAACCCAGAGTTTAGCGGAAACCCCGCCCACACTGACACACAAGCCCCGCCCCTTAAACAATACACCCCAGCCGCAGATTGACAGCAGAGCTCTCACTTTCAGCAGGGAGAAATTAGATGCAGCGGTCCTGGGGTGTTTTTGTTTCCTTTATATTTTTGAGAATAAAGCAAACTCAGTTGACTATCATGACACTACACTTATATATTTTTAAGAAGATTTAGGTAATATATAAATGTGTGTGTGTGTGTGTCTGTGTGTGTGTGTGTGTGTATATATATATATATATATATATATATATTGAATTTAATTAGTTTAACACAACAAAATCTGGATTCATGGAAATTATAAGAGCTGTATAAGTTAACAATGATGTAAACAAAACCCAAATTAAAACATTTTCATTAATTACAATAAAACATATCGAACAATTAAACTTTCAAGGCTCCAGGTATATATAAAATAAAATGAAAAAAATTATGAAAAATATTTGTAGTTTTTGATACATTTTAATTCATTATTTTTCTAGTTTTTGATGCATGGTATAATAAAATTAGATACCTTATCAAACTTCTCTTCATTAAATTTAAAGAACGCACAATTCTTTTCAATAAACCATTCAATACAAGAGTGTTAACATGCGCATATAAAGATGCAGACGTACATAATGCACTGCAAACCCAAAACTAAATTGATACATTACAGATAAAAATAAAAATAAATTACATCGAAAAGTCAAAAGTTTGAAAGCTTTAATGAAAACTAAAGTAAAAGGGCACAATAAAAATGTGGATTATTACAGTATACGTGTTATTGCTAACAGAGATAGCCTACAGCTGAAAGAATGTCTCATGGAAAATATAATGAGACTACTTTATGAGCTTACATTCAGGTTAGTGAAGATATAAACAGTCATAAGGGTGTAATTAAGCTGCATATTTGAGGAAAATTCATATTGAGAATCAGACAAAGAAACTTCAGCCAATTATAGGATGATATCATCAGCTGCTTTATAGCAATAACATTCTAAGACCACAAGACTTTACAAGACATTAATACAGACCTACTTCCTGTGCTGGACAGCTACAGTGCAAGTGGTATTTATAGGGCCACAAACTCCCTCTCACTGTAGAGAAAGCAGCGCTACTGCCGTCCAGCAGGGGAGCAGCAGTGTTAGAAATCCAAGACCAGCTCCACACTGTCAATACAATACAAAATCAGTTCCAAGAGAATGCAGGAGACCAAACATCAACCCATTTTTATATAAATACACAGAATTGGGTTATGCTGTACTATACGGCTCACAGGGATTCCTTGTTTCAAATGATAATACTGGAAATTCTTCTGTGTTTAGTTGTTTTTGTGGTAGAGGGCAAAGCAGGCTGTCTGTAAATTGATTAGAGTATTGGAACAGCAGTTTAATGGAATAGCAGTGTGTAAGCATGTGGGGTTTTAAAGTTTATTGGCTTTAACCCAATTCCTTTTCTGCCACTGCTTAAGTGGTCAGTCAAAAATCAGGCGAGTTGTAAGAAGTACTTGGCCAGCTGTAGGATTAGAGGGATTTTGGATTTCTTTGGGTCATAACAGTGACCTGTGTCTCACTTTAGTGTGACACTGCTTGGGAACTAGATTATAGATTATATAATCACATTTTTTTTATAGATTATATAATTGCTATCCAAAAGCCCCAAAATATTTTAGGTGAGGGAAACATCCAGGTTGACTGAATTGCGTGAGCATGATATTGAAGTCCTAATGCTGGTGTCCCATAAGCCTAAACAATACACAGAGTGTGTATTGTCTTAGAGTGCAGTGATAATGACTTATTGATTGGTCATGGAGAGCATGCATTCAGATATGTCAGGGCCTCAGCTTGGTCCCCTCTGGCACATCTGAATATACGTCAATGGCCAGTCACTATTATAACCTCGAAGTGGCCTGACAAACCACAAAGTATTTCTGTGAGGCATACACTTTGAAATTGTAATTGTCATTAACTAATTTGATGGATGGTATATGCAAGCTTTCATTCATAATTTTCTTAAAAATCATGGTGATACATTGTGTCTAAAGAAATTTCAAAATGAATTTTTATAGAGAAATTAAAAATGTGCTCATCACAAAACAGGTGTTTTCAAGTCACTGAATCAAGGTTATTAAAGTTAACTAAAACTAAAACCATAAAGAAACCATTTTCGTTAACTAAACTAAAATCAATGTTAATTAAAATAAAATATAAATCTATTTAGTTTAACTTGATGTACTGAAAAAAGTAAAACTAAAACCAAAATAAAACAATAAATACCATATAGGCATATTTGAAATAATAATAATAATAATAATAATAACAACAACAACAACAATAATAATAATAATATATAAAAAAATAATGAAACTAATGCAATGAAACCAGAAAAATACAAAAATAAAAACTAATTCAAAATATTACAAAAACTATAACAGAATCTCAATGATAAAAACTGCACTGAATGTGTGAAATGCATTTTTAATATTATATATATTTTTAAATAAATTAACAGACGACTTGACACAAATTATACATAGTTGCCAAAGCCTTAAGGTATGATCACAATTACCATTGCTCTGCGAAATTTCACAGGTGAAGTTCAGTCATTCTGTGTGATTGGGAGTTTCACTTAAGAATGAAGAAGTTCATTCTCATTTTTAGACAGACAGACAGACAGATAGATAAAAATCCAGTAATCACAAAGGGTGAGTGTGAAGGCCTGTTTGCTTGGTGATTTACTAAATCTATGCAAAAACAGATGGTTTCTAAAGTGCACCAGTTTATCCCCAACCTCCTAAAAGTGCAATATGAAATCTGTATTGTTAATGATATACATTATTTCCTCTTTTTAACAAAATATGCATCATATTTGAAACAGATTTCCTTTGACAATACTGTAGGGCATTGGGCTCTAGGCCAGTCTTATGGCGCTTTTCCACTGCGTGGTACAACTCGGTTTGGCACGGCACGGCTCGGCTCGGCTCGGCTCGGTTTGCGTTTCCACTGCAGTTCAGTACCGCTTTAGAGTGGGCGGGATTATTCACATGTCGTTATAGTTGCGCCGCCTCTATTGCCGTCGCCCCATCAAGCTCTCGCTGGATCCGCTCCTCTGCTATCAACGAGAGGAACGTCTGTACTTCCTCAACAGACAACGAAACAGCCACTTTTTGGTTGTTAAAAAAGGCGTGCTTGTTCAAAACAGTTGCATTCGATCCTTCGCTGGCTGTGCTGATTTAAATCTAGCGGTTCTGTTGTGTTTGTGTCACAAGTTCAGTGACTCAGGTAGTGACGATCCTCTCCGGCCAATCCGTGATCAGCAGAGTTTACACGTCACATTTTGGTGAACCGCCAAAAGTGAACCGTACCGAGCCGTACCATGCAGTGGAAAAGCGACATTAGTTACTGTGCTTTGCCTGTCCAGCTGGCCTAGCTGGACTTCTCCTAATACATCAATAGACAAGCTTGAGAGCATACCAGCTCCGGACAACAATCCTCCGCACAGCTGCAAGAGGAAAGGCCGGAGCCTGAACCCAACTCCCACTAAGAGCTGACCCTAACATTTCAGCTCAGTGACAACATCAATGCAATATGGCTAAACTTGCCAGAGACTTTCATGTCAGTCAGAGAAAAAGGCGAGCCCTGTGCCATGCCCTCCACGGTAACAGGACAACGGGATAGTCTTACAGCCCCTCCACGTCCCGGCAGTCACCCTTGTTCTGCAGCTGTACATGTCTAATGTATAATACATCTTACTGTCCGAATCACTCTTGAGGTTGACCTACAAAATCTTGCATTAATTGTTACTACTTCAGAAACTGGATATTTTGATCTAACAACAACATCAGGCTCACTGATTTGACAGTAATTTCACATGTACAAGAATAAAGGCTATATATTCACGGATGGCGTTCATTTTATCATTAGTAATTATTGCCCCTCATTTTGCAAAGACTCTTGCTGTGTTTAATGTGCAGCATGGAAAGAAGCACACTAAATGAAGCACTCTAAATTAACCGTTCTAATGAGTTTCCATTATTGTGATCGACATGCATTGAAACACAATGATAATCGCACCCCACCAATCACCCAGTAAAGAACCAGGAAAGCATTTGATTACAGCAGATAGAGCTGGAAAACACGTAAGAGGGTCCGCACGCATTGTGGCGACCATAATCACACCAATGGGACCACCCGAAGGTCATGTTATCACAAGTTATCAAACCTCCATGTAGATACATATCATTGAACCAAGGGTGTAGCTCTTATCATTCGAACACAGGTTATCTTTGATTGGTCTTGTTCCGAACAGTCAACACAGTGGTTCTTTTCATTCAGCGGCCAGACACAAAGCCACTCTTTTATCTTTACTTCCCCCCTTAAGCACCTTTGGGGGGAAAACAACGAAGCTCCTATTCCAAAGCATCCATTTTAATTAAAAAGAGAGGCAAACATCAGATGATGCTCAATCGTATCGAATGTATTGAGGAGAAAGGAGTGGAAAGAGTGTGTTCGGTGTTCTTTGACCTTGTTTCCCCATTCCCAGCCATCTGTTTTGGCCACTGTCAAAAGCCTCTTTGGTGGCTCCCTGGCAAGGCCTCACCCCTCGCTAGACTTCCTCTATGCTTAGGGGACATTTAATATGGTGTCTGATACATACTGTTCTGTGACACCTCAAGACAAGGGTCTCTTTGTGCAGCTGCAAGGTCCCTCTAGAAGGTAGTGTGGGGCTGGTCGCGCTACAGTCACACACAGACAGGCACATTGCAGACGCACACTCGCTAATACGAAAACACGAGCATGCACCCGTGTGCCTGGACCGTGCATACGCCTCCTCCTGGAGGGCTTGGCCGAATACACAAGCTCCCTCTTTCTCTCCTAAGCACACACATAGAAATTCCGAAAAAATGCAGCTGAAGAAAAAACTAATGAGGCACATCTCTTGCATTCCTGCTCAGTTTTTGGCAGTAAAGGCATTTACCACAGTCACACAAGAGGGCCTTACACAACTTCACAGGTGTTGGCTTAGCAACAGCACCTGGCAAAAATGAAAGCATTCTAAGCCGTGGACAGTAGCATTCAATGAGCACTGCCTCAGCCAAAGCAATTACTGAAAATATGCAACGCATCCAGTGCTGTTATATTCGGCATGGACATGTGATTTTCCAAATGGGATTGAATGGTCTTTGGCAAGTTCACAAAACAGTCACTGCATACTGATAAAAAATGCCATGGAACAACTATTTTTTACACAACTGTTAGTTCTGGTCTTCTAAACTGAGGTGACAGTTCAGTGCTGGAGGTGCTGTTGTTTCGTTTTCACTCGCTCAACTTTCAAAAGCAGAGCTGAAGCGGAGTGATTTAGGAGCGTGGTTTTGTGTTTTCTCTCTTCAGGATCACATGAAGTGGGGTTTCTCTCATCCGTGAGCATGGAAACCTGGAGTGGGACTGGTTTTAATTTGGTCTGTGACACCCAAGATATTGTTGCCATGTACTCTAAGAAAAGGAATTTTCTGTACTGATTTTTCACAGGTGTTTTACCCATAATTCAGTTTACACATTGTATTGTGTTGTGTTTCTGGGTTAAAGGAAATGTCTGTAAACTTAACGGATAATGTCCTGGCAGAAAATCACTGGTACCTTTTTCGTTTTTCTATGGATTTTTTTTCTTCGAGTGAAAGACCTGTCCCACAGTTAATTTGTTTCCTCGTTTTAGATCATAGTGACCAGGGAATGAATTAGTACAGTGTGGCCATGACTGAACTAAAATGAGGGACCGAATTTATAAAGCGTGGCCATGAATTAATAAGTCATGGGAGCGAATCCTTTGTTCGTGGCTATGATATCTATACCCCCCCCATATATCTGTGTCTGCATGCGGGCCGGGGCTCCGTACAGAAGAAAGTCAGACAGGCTTAGAATAACATGAGGGTGTGTAAATGATGACACAATATTCATTTTGGGTGAACTATCAATTTAAATACTCCTGTTGGCTGTAACTTACATTATTGGTGATTAAAAGTATGATGGCCACAACATCAAACCTGTCATGACTGACTGTTGATCATACAGTATCTTCAGGGAGTCCGTTTCAATGAGATAAATTTCATCAAAGCATTTTGGCCAAGCTCTTCCACCATCTCATCTCTCTCTCTTTCTGTTCTCCTTTCATTCCATGCTATCCAGAAGCCTTCAAAAGTAATGTACTGTATAATACATAACCAAACCTGTGACCAAACAGGTTTATCAGTCAGTGATTTCAGGCTAAGGCCCACAGCATAAATTCGTCTGTATTTGTTTGTGTCTGTGCTCAGTTGAGTCAAATCACAGTCTGAATAAAAAAACAAACCCCTGACTCTGTAGATATGCAAATATAGAACAACTGACAACTTCAATCCTTGTTTTTTTCCCCAGTGCATCAATAGAAACCCCCTCATGCACCCCCAGCCTCAGCACATCATCTACCGCTGTCTCCTGGGACAGCAGTCTTCACAACCCAACATATGGGTTTCATGTTTAATGCATAAGCTCAGTATGAGCCAAGCGTCTATTCTTAAAGCACTGTATGGAGGTTTGGGCTCCGAAGATGGGTCTCTGTCGTAATTATAATATTTAATACCGCTTTTAGAAGCAACACTGGATTGCTTTCATTTGGGGCGCAGACACCAAATGTGTGTGCATTGTACCATCATGTGGGTAATGACAGCAGCATTAAAGACAGTTGTCAGTCTGGATCAGGATAGAGCTGAGTTCACTGTTTTTCCATTAACGAAGCAGAACACTTGAGAAATTGCAGAGCCTTGTTTTGACTGAGACAATGTAAGAAAATGTCTTTCCTCAATAAGAGCATTTCAAGGTTGACTATACAAGATGTAGCATGCAGGACGTGTGGATTATGTTACAGCAGTGGTGTATCAGATACTGCAAATATTCACTGTTTGACCGTGACCACAGTCATGCTGATGGTGACGTTGAGTTCCAGTTTGTGATGCGCAGCCATAAGAAGATCAGCCCACCTTATGGGCCTCTGGCGATTACGCCTCATATACTCTCATCCGTATCTGGCGGAGATCTGTGCCGTTCACAAACATATTCATCACATATGCATTACTCTCCAGTAGGTTTCAGCTTATTTTCTCTGGTAGAAATGCAACATAATTCAATAGGTGGCATTAGACAGATATTGTGTGAATGACAATTCATTGCTAATGGGTTTATATCACTGATTAATTCCCAAACGTTGCTTACACATTCATTATTATTCTGACAAATTCAATGATACCTTCAGGGTTGCCAAGTCTGCAATTTTCCTGTGGATTTGGGTTACATTTAAACTGTTGCTGTGGTAGATTTTTTTTACCCATATGTTAAAGGGTTGACATTGCATAAATTATTTTTTGACAGAATTGCTTGTGTTGAAATATTTCACCCAATCTACCCAATTTATATTCTAACAGTGATAAAACTGTGTTAGATGATGAGATTTTTGTGAGAGAGGGGCACTGGTAGGGAGCCTGTGTGTGTCTGTTTTTATTTTCATGGTAACAGATTGGCAGGTCTCTGCAATTGTAAAATGTAAATTTCCTTTTCAAATAGTTCAAAAATAAAGGATTTCAACTCCCACTGAAGGATTTTGTTCACCAACTGTCAATCTTAAGGTAAGATGATTTATGAAAACAGTCTGTTTGTGATTACAACTATACAAATATTTTCAAGTTGAAATTGTTTGTAATGCATAGTGACTGTAAAATATGTTTTTAGGTATGGGAGTGGCATATGTTGTGTTTTGGTATTTGTGCTAGATTCATTAAGCTAGTTTTAATTTGGTCAATGGGCTGGTTTTATTACCCAGTTTGGCAACCCTGGATATCTTCCATTTCCAAATCGAACTAACTGAAATCCATCATCTATAATGAAATGTTAAACACACGTGCAAGAGCATGCTATTCAGACCAACAGCACTATTGTGAAGTGTGACATTGTTTACCATTTGAATTAAATTCTTTGTTTCTCAATGCTTCAAGGACTCACTCATTACAACGGTCGCTTGTTTAGTTCTTTAAGGCAAGGCACTAAAAGAATAACCACACTGTAAAAAAATTTAAGCCAGCAAAAAAAAAATAAAAATACAAAAATCTTAGTACTAATTTTCCCTAGCTTTTTCTTGTTTAATCAACTTTTGTAAAAAAAAAAAAAAATAAATAAAAAAAAAAAAGCAGTTATACTGATTGAAAAGAGGTTGTAAGTCATACAATGATTCAATGATTCTATAACAAACCTTTATAAGTTGTGCCAACTCAACTTTGAACTGTAGAACTCAAATACCAAAAGTTGAGTGAATAAAAAAATGCTATTGGAAATAGTATATGTTACAACTGAAAACGGCAATAACAGTGTCCAAGTTAAAAACTGAAAACACTGACACATTATTAACAAAACATTTAAGAGCAAATTTTTTTAAGAAAATGTTTTTAAAAAATTGCCTGTTTAAGGTTATTAAACAGGCAATTACCCATCATCATTACAATCAATTTCTTTTAAAGTCAGAGCTGTAACCACCATAGACATTGAGACATTAGAAAAAGAAAAGAGCGACATCAATAAACGGCAATGTTGACGAGCGCTTGTGCAGCATGAGATATCCACAACTCTAGTTTAAACTAGTACAAAGGCAGTGTTATTGGTCATAACTTCTGGTCGAGAAATAGCGCAGACACTGGACGAAGATGATTATCAAATGGAGTATAGGCTACTTTGAAAGTCTCAGTACTTGCTGAATTATGTAGCGCTCAGACAAAAACACCTGATCTCATGAAAGTGCGTATAAATAGAATGCCAAATAAAAACGAAAACTCGTGGTATTGATACGCAAAAATTGACTTTGGCGTGTACATGCTACGCGATGGGTAGGTTTAGGTTGTGGGGTAGATGCGTACGCGAAAACTGCGTATCATATGCACGCCAACAAATTTCGTATCATATGCACGCGAAAACTGCGAAAACTATGCACGCCAACAAATTTCGTATCATATGCACGCGAAAACTGCGTATTATATGCACGCCAAACACATGCGTATCATATGCACGCCAAAGTCAATTTTTGCGTATCAATACGAGTTTTCGTTTTTATTTGGCGTACTATTTATACGCATTTTCATGAGACCGGGCTCACAAAAACACACACAATGTCAAAATGCGCAGTTTTGTCTTAAATGAGTTATAAAGTCCAAAATGACCATAGTTGGGAGAAAAGCGAATGTGTGTCAGATGTACATCATGTGCAAATGGTTTTAAAGAAAAACCTGCTGCAGTCATTGATGTAAATCAAAAATAAGAGAGAGAGAGAGAGAGAGAGAGAGAGAGAGAGAGAGAGAGAGAAATCACTCACTGCTCTGCTCGCTGATTAACTTTTGTAGCTTGAATAAAGATTAATCTATATAGTTAAATTACTATAATTAAAATTGAGGGGAAAATGCATTTAAGAGAAACATCAGCAGTATTGGTATCAATAATACTGGCCTTCATTAATAATAAGCTATTAAGTAGAAGGATGGCATTAAATACATATTCAAAATATACTTTATATATGTATGTTGTTTCTACATTAACGTGAAATTATGAC
>NW_015547685.1:1921314-1965137 GCF_001515605.1 Sinocyclocheilus anshuiensis
GTGTATATATATATATATATATATATATATATATATATATATACATACAGTATTAATATGCAATTAATTGCGACCAAACAACCAATTGTCTTCATTGTCCTGAAGTAAACAAATGTTTACATTTTATTCCAAAAACTAGCATTTGTTTTTTACTATATGGGCAGTATAGTATATACAATCTATATGAGATTGACTTAACTCAATTTGGCAACTTGCAAAGCGCTACTCACAAAAATAATCTTTTTAAGTTTATGGTTTAAAAAATAAACTTGGTTTAAGTTGAATAAATGTATTAAACTTAGTTGTACTGACTTTTTCATGAATGTTTGCTGAGCGAACACAACAAAGCCAGTCATTCAAACATTTTTCAAGTTGGGTTTTTTACAGTGCATTGTTTTTTCACAAACTGGTCAATTTTGAGATTTTGGGCTCTTTGGCTTCCATAACATCCATAACTTCTTTCAGAATGGAAAGTGAATGATTCAACATTTGTTGCATTAAAATAATTACTACAGCATGGAAAATGAAAATAACTGCAAAATTGTAGTATCATGTGGAGTTCTGTGTTTCCCACTTGTAAATACAACTTTGCTTAGTCATTCATGTGCCTGGAACTTGTAAGCATGATTTTGACTCTATTTGAAGGCCAAAATACAAACAGGAAAGTCCCAGACAGTTCTGTTGTTGCACTGTATAGCAGCACTCTACAAACTCTCCTCAGCCAATTGAAATCAATGGCTCAAACTAACTCTCGTTAATGCATTTTATCAGTAAGGATTTATACACAAACTTAATGTAATGCTGTGGGTATATTACACTATGATTCAATAGATTTACCAACCCATTAAGACAACCCATAATGTACCACACTGCCCCAGCCTTAAAGCTCAGACATCGAATTACGTGTCTGTACTATTTTTAAAACTCAAACCATCTTTCTGTACCAGCAAGTTAAAAGTGCCAATAGCTTAGGACCCATTCGCAAGTCTACTGGGATTGTAACCTCTTTTCCAGAACTCCAATCACCAATGCAAATACCCCCGTTACTGTAAAACACAGGAAATGTGGGATTTGTTGTTCAGGAGTTCTCCACACATCTGTGCTCCCATGTGTGCCGGGGCAGATGTCAAAATTCCTCGGACCCTTTGGGAATAGTTTGCACTCCGATGAAAATAACCAGTCTGCACCGGTTTACTCTGCTCTGATTTCAAAAGCAAACTAACTGAGCAAGTCTGCTGTCAAGACTCATAGTTTATACAATATCAGGCAGGAAAGCTTTTGGGGTGGATGTTTATAATGTGTCTTGATATTCGTCAGGCAAGTTTTTGGAATATGAGTGGAGGCAGCACAGGCGGGAGGTGTGTATATCTCTGTGTGTGTGTGTGTGTGTGTCTGTCAGTTGAGACAAGTGTGCTTCCCAAAGGGCTGCTGAGCAGAGCTATGCCCGCCCACTTCCTCAACACTTGCCACATTGTCACCGGGCTCCATGAAGGGGAGATGAGCCAACAAATGACTCGAGCAGAACTCCTCACAGCTGGCACTAGAAAGCTCGTAGCCAAGAGACTTCAGCAGTATGTAGCATTACTAGCCACCTTTTGTTTCTGGTTTTTGGTTGTGATGAATTCAATGAAATATAGAGAAGCTGTGTGGTTTTGTCAAAGTTGGTCGGTGATTGATTTAGATATAGATCATTCATTTGATCTATTTGGCAACATTTTGTGTAGTAGCCTTTTTTGGAAATTGTTTTTAGTCTAGGTTTGTATTTGTGCGTTTTCCCTTACGGTGTCAGCATCTGTTGTTCTGTGCTCCAGGGCTCTTTCTAGAAGACCTGCAAACAGATTAAAGTGAAACATTTCTGTTCATAGTAAGAAACGTGCTCATTTTATCCCCAAAATATTCTTAGGTATAATTTTTATGAGTGTATTAGATTCAGAGAATCACATAAGATTCAGTCGAGCAATCATCTTTTATTTATAATTCATTTGTAGCTTATTCTGCGAAACAAATATACCATGGAAAATCAGATTTGTGTGAATTCACACAGACGCACGGTTATTAGTTTAAAGGGATAGTTCACCCAAAAATGAAAATTTTATGTTTATCTGCTTACCCCCAGGGCATCCAAGATGTAGGTGACTTTGTTTCTTCAGTAGAACACAAATGATGATTTTTAACTCCAGCCGTTGCAGTCTATCAGTCGTATAATGCATGGCAATGGTAATAAAATCTATGAGAGTAAAAAAAACATGCACAGACAAATCCAAATTAAACCCTGCGGCTCGTGACGACACATTGATGTCCTAAGACACGAAACGATCGGTTTGTGCGAGAAATCGAACAGTATTTATATCCGGTGCGTGAGGTGTGCGTGAGGTGTGTACGTGCTCTGGCGTAGTTTAGCAAGCGCCGGAAGTGATCTCTCGCGCGTATACGTCACTCATTGTTTACACAGTGCACAGTCATTGTAGGTATGACGGCTAATCAAAATGGTACTTACTTGCGCTTATCCGGATTGTTCAAACCGACTTAAAACTAAAAGATTACGTTCTCTCGTGCGAACTCATTTGGGAGTGGTGACTTTCCACGTATTCCCAATTTACACTCTAAACCCGGATTTTGTGTTAATAAAACATTTTAAGTGGTCATTACTTATTCTTTATTGTTCTTTAGAAAATGGTGTCAATACTAAATAAAATTAGCTGTTTGCACTAATCAGAAGAAAAAATTGAGTGTAATGATCATGTTAAGTAGAGACAACTCAGTCCGTTACGTTTTTGTAAGGGAGGGGAGGGGCCTTGATTGCGTCAGGTCTTGACGTGAGCAGAGCGCTGGCTGATGAGTGTCTTCTGGCTGCTGGTGCACGTTTACCGTGGATTTTTTGAAATCCAAATCTGTTGATATATTTCTGAAAAAAGTGATAACCCAAAAATCCGGACCGATGTTGAACTCTAAAATGTTAACGTAGTGTTAATGTGTCGGTCAACGCTATTTTTTTCCCTGTCGGTTCACAGTTAAGCTACAACAGTATCATATAAATTCGCTTTTTCTGTCGGGTCACCGTTTATAACGCTAACCAGTGTTTCTCTGTATGTTCACAGTTTAGCTACAACGTGTTTTGTAGCTAAACTGTTGGCATAAGTTTTATTTCTGTCGGTTCATATCAGCACGAGTCCATGCATGTGCACGTGCTTGTGGCTAACGCTAACGTATATCTCTTTGTTTTATTAAGGTAATAGTTAAAAAAAAATCCTATTTAATGTTTCACATGAGTGATTCTTTTCTTTCTTTATATATTAGTAATTTAACAAACTGTTTAAAAGCCGAGATCACTAGCAGAAGTTAACTTTTACAGTAGAATTATATCTAACTGATTTTCTGCAACTTTTTCTAAACGTTTTCTTATGCTCTGTTTCAACAGGTTCTTGTGAAGATGCAGTGGAAATGTAAGTTTTGTGAATTTACATGTAACAAACGGGGTTACCTATTAAAACATTATAGGTTAAAACATGGAAGTTACAGCAGAACTGTTCCATTTCCTTGCCTACATCGAGATTGCTTGTGCACATTTAACTCAATTAATGCACTTAAAGTGCACATGTCTAAGATTCACTCGAAAGCCCACGATCCTCAACTGTGTGAAACTGGCCAAGTAACTATTCACTGCGAGTTATGTGATTTTTCTGTACCCTGTACAGAAGGGGATTTCTTCACTCACCTGCGCAAGACGCATTTAAAAGTTAATCACAGAGTCCAGTGTCCATATAAAGAATGTGACTTTAATACTGATGTGTACACCACATTTAATGCACATAGAAGCAGAAGGCACAGAACAGACAATTGGAGGATGTTCAGGCCAGAATTAGTCTGTGGTGGTGTAATTAATTCTGGTAATGAAATGGCTCAAGTAGAACATATGCCTCCAAATGACCCCCCTGATTTAGAGGACAGTGAGGATTCCACCTGTGAAGAGGTGTATGATTTAGAGACACAGTTGGAGCACAACCTTGCAGCTCTTTTTTTAAAGATGCAAACTGTCCTTCACATTCCGGAGATTTCCATACAAGAGATCATACAACAGCTTGTACAGATATGTGAACTGTCCCAGCCACTGCTCCATAATTCAGTCAAGGAAATTCTAAAACAATACATAGATATAGATGATTCAACTGTGAGACAGTTAGTCAAGGCTGCCTCAGACAGCAATGTCATAACAAGATTTTGTGGAAAGGAAGGCTCCTTATCAACCACTAAAAGGAGAGCAGCATATTTAAGCAAGAATTTTACAGTGGTTAGGCCAGTGGAGTATATTATTGGTAAAGAAAAAAAATGTAGTGCTGTATATGTTCCGATAAATGAAATGCTCCAGAAAATGTTGAACAGGGCAGACATTTTAGACAAAGCTCTACCACTACAGAAGCATGTGCCACATGAGTACAATACATACAGAGATGGTTCAAACTGTAAAAAAAACAACCTGCTTAAAGGGGAGGAGTTCAAAATTGCTGTTGGGCTCTACACAGATGATTTTGAAGTGTCCAACCCTTTAGGAACATCAAAAAAGAAACACAAAATGAATGGAGTTTATTGGGTGCTAGCTAATCTGCCATCAAAATACAGGTCTACACTTCATTCCATTCAGCTTGCTCGCTTATGTAAAGTTTCTGATGTAAAGGAATATGGCTATGCTAAAATTTTCCATCCTCTCCTCAAAGATTTGGTTTATTTAGAGCAGCATGGTATATATGTTGAGAAGCTGGGAGCTTGTATCAAAGGCACAGTGTCATATGTGGCTGCTGATAACTTGGCTGCTCATTCTTTGGCAGGATTCTTTGAGAGCTTTGTGGTGGACAAGTTCTGCAGGTTCTGCTTGGCAGCGAGGAGTGACATCCAATACATAGAAGTCTCTTCAGGCACCTTTGAATCCAGGACTAAAGAAAGTCACAATCAGCACGTACAGGAGGTACGACAAGATCCTATTTTAGCTAAACAGTATGGTGTGAAAAGAGAATGTGTGTTGACAAGCAGTCTGGAGCACTTTCATGTTGTTCATGGGTACCCCCCTGATATTCTGCATGACCTTTTGGAAGGTATTGTTCCTGTTGAGTTATCTCTTTGCATTTCAGACCTGATTTCTAAGAAATATTTCAGCTTGGAAACACTAAACCATGCTATAAAGACATTTCCATATGCCTTTAATGACTCCACAGACCAGCCTCAGCCCATTGCCCATGGCTTCTCTACCAAAGGGACCATAGGGGGCAATGGCCATGAGAACTGGGCTCTAATCCGACTCCTCCCACTTCTCATTGGCCATAAAGTACCTGAAGGAGACAAAGCATGGAACATTCTGTCGCTCCTCAAAGACATTGTTGAATTGGTGGTAGCAACAAAACACACTGAAGAGTCGATCCATTTTCTTGATTGCAAAGTGTCAGAACACAGGGAACTACTGCAAACTACATTTCCTGATTTCAGATTACGCCCAAAACATCACTTCACTGAGCATTACCCTGAGATGATTAAGGCATTTGGTCCTCTTTCAGATGTCTGGACAATACGCTTTGAGGGAAAGCATAAATTTTTTAAACAAGTTATTCGTAATGCGCACAATTTCAGAAATGTTGCTCTTACACTGGCTGTTAAGCATCAGAAAATGATGGCTTACTTTTTAGACTCAAGCTCATTTTTCAAGCCAGCAGTTGAAATGGACAGGGTTACTATTTCATCGATTACATCTTACCCTGAGAATGTCAAACAAATTTTCTGCCAGAGAGTTCCTCAGCTTGCATCAGTTCTTGTTGCATCTTCAGTCTCTTTAGATGGAATAAGATACTGTGCTGATATGATGCTCTCTGTTGGTTCATGTTCAGGCCTCCCTCAATTCAAGCAGATCAAAAAGATTGTGGCAATCAACTCTGATATCCTCTTTGTCTGTAAAGAGATGACTGCATGGTATCATGAGCATTTCAGATCATTTGAGCTCTGTGACAGCACTAACCCCTCTCTGTGTTTGGTGGAACCAAATGAGCTTGATGTTTTCCCTCTTCCAGCATACAGATTTGGAGACAATTTAATAGTGACACTCAGGCGCAATATTCTGTGTTAAACAGCAACAAGTGTGGCAGATGCAGTCATTCATAGCCTAAATGGTCACATTTAACAGGTTTTTATTTCATATATGGTGCCAAACTTTTTCTTAAATACACCTGTTAGAAATATTTATGTAAATTAATCTTCCCCTATACCTCATTTTGCTCATTAATTTCATATTTGAAATGTGGACATGCATAATTTTTAACAAGCTTTTTTTGTGATGCAGATGGCAGACCAGAAGATGACATTGAGGGTCATTATCACTGAGGCAGATATAAGAAAGGTCACCCTGAATAGGAGGCCTGCTACAGTGGAGGAATTGATAAGCAATATTAAAGAATTGCTGGGGCTTGATTACAGATTCAGTTTCCAGTACAAAGATCCTGAATTTAATCATGAACTATGCAATCTGTCAGATATTGCAGATCTTCCAGAAAAACCAACAGTCAAAGTCATCCCTATACTTGAGCTGGTTCCTGTCTCAGCATCTGCAGAAAGCTTGGATGACAACCTCAGTACAACAGATACAGAGATCCTCTCGCAATCATCTCAGGAGCGACAAGCACCGTGGCCAGAGCTATTTGATGTTCCAGATTTCTCTGTTGATGTGAAGTATAGACTCAGGCAAGCAAATCTGCTGTATTGTAGTGATGGAACCCTCCTTAAAGTAACAAAAGATCTTAAACACGAGATTCTTGAAAGATTGGGAGAGAGCATGTATGGCTTCACAGCATACCCAGACAATGGTCAATTTGAAAGCGTTGCAGCTGCACTGATCAACAAGCACCCCTGTCTCCAGGAAAAAGGCTTGGAGCTGTAGTGGTTGGAAGAACAGTTTGAAATATAAAATGGCTAATTACAGGATGAAGCGCAGACAGTCAGGATGTCTTGATGTTGTGGTAAATGCTGGTAAGCGTGGAGGGCATTCAACCCCAGGAGAACCAGCTAAAAAAAATATAAAGAAAGCAAAGAAAGGCGAACTCAACTACTTACCCAACTTTCCAGACGGATTTGATCAGACAGGCCTTGAGGATACACGCACGGTCTTGGTCGATGAAATGCAGAAAAGAACACCAAATGGACGACTTGTGAAAGAGAAGATGGACCTTACATTTGTACTTAGAAGAAAAGAGGTGGTGGAGTCCGAGCCTGCCATAAGCCAGATGGTGGAACGCTGGCCTGCTCTTTTTACAGAAGATCAGGTATGTTTAAGAGTGTTATAACTTATCTATCTTTCTATTATTATGTTATGCCATTGTTCAGTGTCGTTTACACAGCCTTATGTTCTCCCAGATGACTTTCTTTAGATGAACACAACATATAGTTAATCTCAGTGTCCATATATTGCAAGTATACAGGACCACCAAAGTTGACGGTTAAAAACCACACGAAGGGAACACAATACACACAACAACAGTTGATGAATTAATTAGTTGTAATCCATACCAACCCACAATGTCACTGTGTCACTTTAATTATTTAATATATCCTCTAGTGAAAAAAAAAGTTCCTTCAATTCAAGCAGATCAAAAGGATTGTGGCAATCAACTCTGAGATCCTCTTTGTCTGTAAAGAGATGACTGCATGGTATCATGAGCATTTCAGATCATTTGAGCTCTGTGACAGCACTAACCCCTCTCTGTGTTTGGTGGAACCAAATGAGCTTGATGTTTTCCCTCTTCCAGCATACAGATTTGGAGACAATTTAATAGTGACACTCAGGCGCAATATTCTGTGTTAAACAGCAACAAGTGTGGCAGATGCAGTCATTCATAGCCTAAATGGTCACATTTAACAGGTTTTTATTTCATATATGGTGCCAAACTTTTTCTTAAATACACCTGTTAGAAATATTTATGTAAATTAATCTTCCCCTATACCTCATTTTGCTCATTAATTTCATATTTGAAATGAGGACATGCATATTCTTAACAAGCTTTTTTTGTGGTGCAGATGGCAGACCAGAAGATGACATTGAGGGTCATTATCACTGAGGCAGATATAAGAAAGGTCACCCTGAATAGGAGGCCTGCTACAGTGGAGGAATTGATAAGCAATATTAAAGAATTGCTGGGGCTTGATTACAGATTCAGTTTCCAGTACAAAGATCCTGAATTTAATCATGAACTATGCAATCTGTCAGATATTGCAGATCTTCCAGAAAAACCAACAGTCAAAGTCATCCCTATACTTGAGCTGGTTCCTGTCTCAGCATCTGCAGAAAGCTTGGATGACAACCTCAGTACAACAGATACAGAGATCCTCTCGCAATCATCTCAGGAGCGACAAGCACAGTGGCCAAAGCTATTTGATGTTCCAGATTTCTCTGTTGATGTGAAGTATAGACTCAGGCAAGCAAATCTGCTGTATTGTAGTGATGGAACCCTCCTTAAAGTAACAAAAGATCTTAAACACGAGATTCTTGAAAGATTGGCAGAGAGCATGTATGGCTTCACAGCATACCCAAACAATGGTCAATTTGAAAGCGTTGCAGCTGCACTGATCAACAAGCACCCCTGTCTCCAGGAAAAAGGCTCAACCAATCGCTGTAGTGGTTGGAAGAACAGTTTGAAATATAAAATGGCTAATTACAGGACGAAGCGCAGACAGTCAGGATGTCTTGATGTTGTGGTAAATGCTGGTAAGCGTGGAGGGCATTCAACCCCAGGAGAACCAGCTAAAAAAAATATAAAGAAAGCAAAGAAAGGCGAACTCAACTACTTACCCAACTTTCCAGACGGATTTGATCAGACAGGCCTTGAGGATACACGCACGGTCTTGGTCGATGAAATGCAGAAAAGAACACCAAATGGACGACTTGTGAAAGAGAAGATGGACCTTACATTTGCACTTAGAAGAAAAGAGGTGATGGAGTCCAAGCCTGCCATAAGCCAGATGGTGGAACGCTGGCCTGCTCTTTTTACAGAAGATCAGGTATGTTTAAGAGTGTTATAACTTATCTATCTTTCTATTATTATGTTATGCCATTGTTCAGTGTCGTTTACACAGCCTTATGTTCTCCCAGATGACTTTCTTTAGATGAACACAACATATAGTTAATCTCAGTGTCCATATATTGCAAGTATACAGGACCACCAAAGTTGACGGTTAAAAACCACACGAAGGGAACACAATACACACAACAACAGTTGATGAATTAATTAGTTGTAATCCATACTAACCCACAATGTCATTGTGTCACTTTAATTATTTCATATATACAGGTGCATCTCAATAAATTAGAATGTCGTGGAAAAGTTCATTTATTTCAGTAATTCAACTCAAATTCTGGGACAATATAAGGCTGTGTAAAAGATGAGCTAATTTTCTTTTTTTTGTGTGAAGTATCCCTTTAATCTTTTCTCACACACAATGCAGGTGCATCTAACCACAGTGTAATTTAGTTTAGAAATAATAATGTTCTGTATTTTCTCTTATTTTGCAGGTGTTCATGGAGTTCAGCAGGATTGTGGGAAAGAACCTCAGGCAGGAATTCTATGAAAGCATTGATCGACACAGTCTTCGTCTAATTGAGATCTTTCGATCTAAGAAAGGGAATGTCGGACAGCTGTTGACAGCGCTTTTACAACAAACCAGGGTTGGTCCATATCCATTATACAATTGCATTGTTGCATTGATTTTTTTATATTTCAGTTATTGAAAATGTCACAATAAGTGATACTATATTGGTTGTCTAATACAATTGTCCAACAAAATTGTGCTTTGTTGGTTCTGCTCTCTTCTAGATCATTTCCTGTTATTCTAGCTATTTACCTTTTGTTTTGTTTTTTTACTACCCAACAGACTCAAAAGCCAACTGATATTAGGTCACTGGTGCTCAGAGGGCTCCCGATTCTCCTTGGTGACAACCCCACAGATTTCTTCAAAGCATGCTTTGTAAGTAACTTATTTTCTCAAAGGTTACCTTAAAGGACCATGAAAACTTAATAATTTTATTAATAGATAGTCCTAGTATTTGATAAAACGTTTACACACAGCTTAAACCATTGGAACTTAGTGAGTAGCAAAAGCTCTTTCCAACCTCTCTCTAACATTGTCATCATGTCAGTCAAAACCCACAAGACTTTTGTTTATCTTCAGAACACAATTTAAGGTATTTTGAATGAAACCTGCAACTTTCTGTCCCTATTTTAAAAGTCCAGATAACCTCAATTTAAAGGTTCATTTATGTTTTCAAGCCTTTTGAAAAGATAAATGGGCTTTATGTGACTTTGAATGGAGGGAAAGATAAATTCGTATTTTTATTTTTTTTTATTTTATAAATATCTTCATTTCTTTTTTTAAGATAGACACAAGTCTTATGGTTTTGGAATGACGTGAGGGTAAATAAGTAAATGACAAAATGTAAATTTTTGGATGAACTAACCCTTTTGATGAAGTGTTACTAAAGCATTCATAACCAATTCACACATTCTCTCATGTGTCTGTCATTACAAGGCTATTTGTTTAACATTATTGATGGTTACTTAATGAGAAATGTCATTGATGTGCTCTGTTGGTAGGACTCTGATGATCAGTCATTCCGCCACCTTGACCTTGGAATCCTCCTTGTTGAGCAAGAAGGTATTGTGTGCCCATCTTCTCTTCAACTCAATCCAGCCTCCGTTAAGATCATCATTGAGGGAGAAGTCGTGATGGAAAGCATTAAAGACTTGCCAAAAGCTGTGTGCATTCTCTTTGGACTTGCATATGCACTGCATCTCAATTACCCCAAATCGATGAAGAACACATTTCAATTCATACAACAAGTTCTCCTCATGTTGGGCCACCGTGACTTAAAACCCAAGTTACAAACATTAAAAAATCAACTTACAATTTGATTGACAAAGCAGTTGTGGGAAACTAACATCAGAAGCCATGGCAGGTTATTGTTCTCAAGGTGCACAATGAATCTTTGAACAGATTCTCTTGTTCAGAATGTCCTGTCACTGCAGTAAGTGATCCAAAGTTTAGCTGTGTTCTGTGCTAAAAGTGTTTAAATCTGCAAATTGTTGCTATGTTAATGAGTTAACGTAGTCAACTCGAACTTAAACTTGTAGAGGCTTGCCTCAGGTTTTAATGCTTATCCAGTTTTAATGCAATTCTAGTCATTCACATGGATATAGCATATTGTTGAATACTGTGTTTTCATGTTCCTCTAAACAATTTACAATTGTTAACAAGCAAAAATGTTTTCTTATGCAAAAAATGTTACTTGTCATTTGGTTGAAAAGTTAAGTACAACTTTTTGTGAACAATAAAAAAAAAACATTGAAATGTTGTTATTGTTTATTTCTTTAAAAGTAATTAAAATAATTTTACAATTTAAGTAGTATCATTTTAAAATGATAAGACATTACTTAAATATAACAATTATCACTACTTAAAATCATTTGTTAATATTAATATTTTTTTGTTCAACTTAATAGTTATTTTATAAAACATATCCTCAAAAAAATTAATAATGTGAACTAATGCTTTTTAGTAAAGACTACTAATGCCAACTTGATTTGTCTGCTACACCCACTAAATGTTCTAAGTTAATACAACTTAACCTGTTTAGTTTCACCCGGTGTAAAAACTAAAATTGTTTAGTGCAACGGGTTTCCACGCAATTTTCTAGTAAAGTCAACTAATTCAGGTTAAGAGTGTATGAGCCTGCTCATCTGAAGTTATGGTTGATTGCTCTTCGGCTGGATATCAACACACCCATTAACGTAAACTACGCCAGAGCGCGTACACACCTCACGAACCGGATGCCTGCACGCGCTCAAGGAAGTTGGACATAGTGTTGTATTAGAGGTAAAAAAATGATATAAATACTGTTCGGTTTCTCGCACAAACCGATCGTTTCGTGTCTTAGGACATCAATGTGTCGTCACGAGCCGCAGGGTTTAATTTGGATTTGTCTGTGCATGTTTTTTTTACTCTCATATATTTTGTTACCATTGCCATGCATTATATGACTGATAGACTGCAACGGCTGGAGTTAAAAATCATCATATGTGTTCTACTGAAGAAACAAAGTCACCTACATCTTGGATGCCCTGGGGGTAAGCAGATAAACATCACATTTTCATTTTTGGGTGAACTATCCCTTTAAAGCAGGGTTATTAGCTTGACGTTGCTGATTAAGACAAGCTGACATCGTCTCATAAGATTTCCAAAGATCTGATATGTAGCTGGAATAACATCCTAAATAATTAATAGATGTGATTTTTTATCAGCCTGTCAGTTCAAATCAATGATTCTGGGACAATAACTGAAATTGATGACAATGTCTCTTTGAGTCAGTGTTACAGTACTTTCAGCTCTGCAGTCTAGAAAGGTCCATTCTGGAAACAATATCAGCATTAGCATATTTTGAATTCACTTTAAGATAGGGATTGTTTATTAATCGCTTTATACTGTGCTTTTTTACCTCACTCAGAGTCTCTTTTTACACGTGTATATCATTTGTTTCTGGCAACAGCTTAAATCCGAATGCACAGCAGCCATTACTGTTAGTCAGCATCTGTGACTCTCAAACTCCACAGTATCACTTTCAAAACACCAAAGAACTCATGCTTTATGGTTTTCAGCAAATTATAATTTATGTAAATGTTTGAGATGAATTATTTGAAACAAAGGTAAATAGAATAGCTTTAATGAGCAAGCGGAAAAGACAGGTGCTGTGGAGGATCCTGACTGGCAGAAGAAGAGAGGTTGGAAAGCTGGTGAGAATTTCAAAGTTAAAGGCAGGTTGATTTATAATGCTTCTCGTTTGACCTGAGGCCTGTGAAATGTGCGCTGGCAGGAGTGACTCTACAGACTCTCTTTGTTGTTTTGCTAGGCTGTGGAGGTCTTCCAGAAGCGTTTGAACTGCTGTACACCTTGTGCTCTCATGGAGATAAGCGAAGCTAAACAAACATGCATCAATGTTAATGATGCGCTGAGATGATCATAACAGACTATGTTAATTTCACAGACGAACTCCTGATATCTGGCACTGGGAGTAGCTACATGACCATTTTACATTTTAAAGCGTGTTGCCCGTCTGATCTTCAGACAGTGTCAGTGAGATGTCAAAACAAATGGTGGCGCATGCATGGGGGCTTGGTGCTTGAGTTCACACCGTCCCACCCTTTGGACCCGTCTGAAGCTTTGCATTATATGTTGAGCTTGACACAAACTTCAGCCTGTGTTTTATTAGCCTCTGTAACAAAACGAAGGCTCATGACTGTTGATGAAACAGTGTTCTCACTGGCCATTCTAGGGAACTGGCTTGTTAGCATTGCAGTTGTATGTAATGTGCATGAAACCATCACTGCATACGTTTTCATTACTTTTATTTTAATATGTGTATTTAACGCATTTAATATGAAACATAATATGTTTTAACAAATTATTATTTTTTAAATTAATTATTTACTGGTAACTGTTTAACTGTTAAATTGGCAAATTATTTAATATAGTTTTCATTACATACTTTAATTAGGTATTTAATATGAAACATAATACATTTATTTAAAATTGATTATTTATTTAATTTTTCATTTCACTACATGCCATTTGATTAGGTATTTAATATGAAATACAATTAATATTTTAACTTTAAACTTAATGTTTTAACAAATTATTTTTATTATTTCTTTATAAATTATTTAACTAATAAATTAACCATTTATTGAATATAGTTTTCATCACTTTACATATTCTTTAATAGGGTATCTAATATGAAATACAATTAATATGTTTTAACAAATCATGCATTAATACATGTATTATTTATTATTATTTAATTAATATAGATTCCATTGCATACATTAATTATTCATTAATTTTCATTACATGCATTAAATAGGAGACATAATTATGTTTTAACAAATTATTGTTTATCCTTTATTTAACATTACAATTAACACATTATTATTTAATGGATATAGTCAAATAATATACAATTACATTAATCATATTTTCATATTTGTTCAAATAATAAATAAGGTCTTTGTTGGTGTTCAGTTAAACCAAAATTGTAGTATGGAAGAACATTTTAGCCCATTTTAACACAGTGAATTAATAAATAATTATGTATGTGATATCATTGTCATTTTTTGTTGAAATCTGCTATTTCTGCTAGTAAGGTTTGGCACATATTAATGCATATTTGACAATTTAACCACACATAATGGTTTCGTATTCTTTACTTGGTGAATGATGGCCCATTTACATTAATATTCCCCGGTGAATTACAAATTACCAAAGACCCCTTTCCTCCACCTCTTTCTAAATGGAGAGATTGTGAGTGTCTGATTAAACCGTAATTGCAGCCATTTGGCTTAAGATTCACTTGTCTGGCTGGGAGAGAAGTAATTAAGGTGGGTATGGATGCAGTGATTTGCCAGACCGACTGAGACTCATGCTCCTATCACAATTCAGGGTCTGGATCGGAGGATCATTCTACTCCTTAGACACAGTGTGGATGGCGTAAAAATGCCATTTTGTAGTGAGTGAGCCAGAGTAAACTTGTTTGAATCCCCGCTTTTAAAGAGAAATTGGCTTTAAAGAGATGGTCTGAGCTGAATCCAGCACAGGAGAGTGCCAAGATTTAGTCCTGGTTTAGTGATGCTGAGCATCATTAAAGGTTTCACTTAGCACTCAATTAATAAACCTGCACGCTAAAGGATCAAGACTCGCATCAAACACAACACTTGGAACATAAAATGAGAATCAGCAAGGCTATAGCTTGGTAAATTAATCTTTTTAATACCTGACAAAAGCTTTTGTTCTATAAGTCTCACATTAATGGTCAAATTAAATAAATAAATTGACTAAAATTCACAAAACCTTGTGAGTCTTTAGTTGCTAGTCCATATTGGATGAAGGTTTTGTCTCATTTTGCCACTGTCTTCCAACTTAGTTTCTTTATTGAGAAAAACTGACATGCACACTATTTTCTTGTATAATCTAAATATTCAATCAAACAGATTAAACAATATCCGGTCAGCAAGTCCTCATGTAAGTCTTCAGTGAGTCATTATGCAAACGAATAAGCTATAAAGTTACAAATATAATAGACTGGAATGTTAACTATAGTAACCTAGAAAGTTGACCAATGGCCTATAATAAGTTTGAAAGATGACTAATGTACCAACCTACGATATTTACTAATATCACAAACTTGAAAGTTGAATATATACAGTATTCATGTCTCTAAACAACATATAAATACTAATAAATCTAATAAAACTGGACCTTTTTATGCAACCATCTACTACAGACTTCCAACGTCATAGCGCAGCAACTTGGGTGTCATTGAGAATTATGAGTTTCCAAGTTATTTCAGCTTTGTTTGATGCTACATTTCCGACTCCACTGGAACACCAGAAAAGACATACAGTACAAGGTGCTTAAAGGAATAGTTCACCCAAAATCAAACATTTGTAACAGTTTAGAGTTAAAATACCTGAATGATAAATTGGTTTCTTACAAACGTGCAACTTTTGACAAGACATTAATTGATGGACTGGAGTTTGTGGATTACTTGTAGATTACTGTGATGTTTTTATCAGCTGTTTGGACTCTCATTCTGACGGCACCCATTCACTGCAGAGGATCCACTGATGAGCATGTGATGCAATGCTAAATTTCTCCAAATCCATTCCTATGAAGAAACAAACTCATCTACATCTTTGATGGCCTGAAGGTTAGTACATTTTTCATAAAATCTTCATTTTTAGGCGAACTATTCTTTTAACATGAATTTCTAAACAAAAAGTGAAATAAGAAACTTGATTTTAGTGTTTTGTGTTTTATATGGCAAGTGTTTTTTTAATGCACATGTTCTAAAAATGCTAGTTCTTTAGTAGCTTCTTTAGGCCTTCATTTATTTGTCAGGATTTATTGTGCTACCAGTTTTAAAAGCCCATTCTTAAAGTGTTGGACTTACCCAAATATTTACTTTGCCTTGACCGAGCTGAACATCGCAGTGTTTCTTACTTCCTTTGCCAAGTGCTATGAAGGTCCCTTGTGTTTCAAAGGTTAGGCCCTCTCATTTTGTTTACAATGCCTTGGACGGCCATCACGACCCATCCGTGACTATGAATAAATCTCTATGGTCTATATGAATCATGCATTAATCAAATAATTGATCGACTGGACGAGATTCCAGTAAGCATGTGACCACAAGGAATTGGATTAATGTTTTTCCTGCTGTAAACAACGATATCTTGTGGTCAGAACGCAGTTTTTATAACAGTCCACAGTGAGCTGCATGGCTTTGAACAAGTAATATATCCCTGAGACAATAATATGAGTTTGTTACGCAACAGCATTTCGAAGACACATTATAAATCAGTTCTAAGAAACTGCCTGGCATTCATTACACAACACTCTTTAGTATGTTTCCAAACCATATATTAAAACATTTATGGCACTACTTTTCTGTGTTAAGATTGTATAGATCATTTCTCATGCAACAAGGCAATATGACACTATAATTAAAAAAAAAAAATTGAAAAACAAGCATAAAAAAAGAGAATGGGACAAGCGGAGATGAGTTTGATGTTTTTTCAACCATCCCCCTGACGTCTAAGAGTGAAACTGAAGCTGAGATTCCTCAGGCTGCTGTCAGTGCTGTGTCCTGAGGCTGTGCACCTGGGTGCTGCTGACACTACCAGCAGCCATCTTGACAATATTTATGGTCACTTCAGGGTGACCACAGATGTTTGAACATCTTTTACATTTGTCTGGGACACTTCTGGGCACTTGTCTGCCACGGCTTCCTGAGTACAGAACTTGTAGGACTGCATGTTTTTCACCAACACATACACGCACAATCTGTCACACTCACATTAACCCAACCTTATTACACAGCAAATGATAGAGCTTGAACTGTCTACCAGGTCATGAATCATATATGTAGACCCTCTGACATAAAGACATACAAAGAAAAAATAATAAAGTAGTACCTCCATTCAATCACCTCAGCTTTTTATTTTTTTTTAATAATAAACGCAAAATTTCAATGATTGAGAATGTCATCTATGACACCTTCAGTAAATGATCATGATTATTATTATTATTTTTTATTATAGAAGCCTGTTTCTGCCAGTTTGCATCTGGCAATTCTGTTTTTTTCCCCCACCAAGCAATAACAAATAAGGTAATTGCAACTTTTTATCTTCTAATTTTGATCAATTCGTTTTTTTTTCCTACCAAATCTGACTTAATTAAAAATAAATAAAAGTCAGAAAATAAAAAAGTCTGAATTGTGAGATATAGTCACAACTCCGTTTGTTTTGTTTTGTTTTGCTTTGTTGTGGAAATGGCCTTCCATACTTTATAATGAATGCTTTAAAAAAAAAAAAAGGTTTAATCTGTTTGCTTGAATGGACTTCACTTCTGATTTCTTATTAAAATATGCAAGCAATATCATGCACAAAATACATCAATAAAAAGTGAGCTTGAAACTGAATTTTCTTCTAAAATATGTGTATGCAGCACTATACAGGGATAAACTGTAATGAATGACTATTGGGACCGAACTGCAGTCTGTAGTATTTGAGAAACATTTCATATCCTATTGATATGCGTTAGGTGTGCAAGTGTTCTTCCCAAGGTGATTTTTTAAAGTACTTTTTTCCACAGTGTTTGTATGGCCTTGTTGCAAACAGTAAGAGTGAAGACCTTGGGAGTTACAATATGCATTTCACTAGCAGGTTTTAAGAATGTGAGATGAGGGCAGAAATAAAATGCTTTTTAAATTATTGAGAGACTGTAAAAAGTTGCTGAGGTTTACATGTACCTTAACGCTGGGTGTGGAGGAGTAAAGTTTTCCTGTTCCTGTCCAAATGAAGCCATGTCTGTGTGATTGAGGTTTATAGTGGGAGGTCAGCAGTGGCAGCCCCAAGAGCCCTCTGGGCATCATAAATCAAGACAGGGCAATAAACACAGACAGCAGAATTTCTCAGTATAAAGATAGGTGCCTTCTGCCCCGCCTGGAACGGTCCAGCATGAGGTTCAAGGTCAAGGTGAGTCCAAATATCACTGAGGGAAAAAACCTTCTGCAATACCTTAAATGACATCTGTACAGTTAGATTTAGTCTGTTTCTCTTTTTTAAGACAAGATTATTTATAATACACTTTTTATTTATATTTATATAAAATAAGTGCTTATATATTATAAGCCAACATATAATTCTGCCATTATAGCTGATGCTACATTAGGTATATACAACTATAAATTACATTTCTTTGTAGCTTCTCACATCATTCACATGCCAGTGCTCATTTACCTCAGAAAGGCAGAGAAATGTTTGTTTTTCTTCACTTTTTAATGCCATGTGTGGTCAGAATCCAAAGGAATGTGCTGGAAAAATAAAAAGATAGCCAGAAACCAGAAACCCTATAGCTGAGCTGTTTTGTTTCAGTGTAAAGAAAAAATGATGTTGAAATTCTTACCTGTGGAAATGTTTAAAGACTTTCCTACACCTTTAATTCACAATTGCTTATTTTTTTACCTAATTATTTGTGAGAACCCTGAAATAATGTAGGAAATTAGATCTGTTAATACATATTTAAACTATTATTATTTCCGTAGTGTCTACAGTAGACTCTCATTTTCAGATGGTATATAAATGAAGTTGCACTGTGAATTTAACATGTTAATTTAGTGCTATCCATTATTTAAAAAAATAGCACAGTAATAAAATATTAATTAATCATGCCCTCAATCCATACGTAAATTCCTTAAATAATTTTTCTACCATCAGAGCCATTCATGCTTGAGTAGTACCTTCATGTTTCTATGTGTCTCAGCAAACCACACAGAAAGAATGAGAAGTCCTTCACAAAGCAGGGAATAGAACGCAGTGATCCCAAGACACATTTGTTTCTCACTGCTTTCATGGTGTAAGATGCTAAAAACAGTGAGACCAAAGACTACAATCTGCAAACAGACTACAAAAATACGTCCTCTACTGTATATACGACCCCTCACCTGTGGTCACATTTATTGATGTTCTATGAATTTTCGTGAGCGAAATGTAGTCATTTCAGTAGGTCTCCATGCAATCAAGAATTTCATGAAACTCAGAGAGTTTCAAATTGAAAGTTTCAAATGGGATGGAAAGCAAAACAAAAAAAACAAACAAACCATATATTGACTTTTAAATCAACTTTGTCCAAATCCAATTATGTCTGAATTATATCACTTGGAGGATCATTTGAAGCATATCATGTTTTCATTATTTTCATTGATTAACAGCCCTACATTCTTAAAAAGAAAGGTTCTCTATTGGCATTTATGGTTCCATAAAGAACCTTCAACATCCATGGAACCCTTCCATTGCACAGAAGGTTCTGCAGGTTTTAAAATATGTCTCACAATAAGCAAAAATGGTTCTTTTAGGAACTATTGACTGAAAGGTTCTTTGGGAGAACTAAAATGGTTCTTTTATGGCATCACTTTGAACCCCCCTTTGAAACCTTTATTTTTAAGAGTTGCATAATGCCATGGAATCGGGCTAAAATGGGGGTAATTTCCCTTAAATCCCATGTAAGGATTCGGCCTTTAATGTCTTTCCACACAAATCCCGCTCATGTGTCAGTCCCCCTTCTCTGGTCTTTGTCCTCGAATTCACCCAGACAAAATGGCAAGGAAATTAAATTCATGTCACAAATGTTGCGTATTTTTTTTTCATTGAAAAAGCCCTCTGTGACAGGCCATCCTGGAGAGCACTGCTTCATTATTCACTATGAACTCTACAGGACCTCACACATACTCCTCGTGTGTGTGTATGTGTGTTTGTGTACTGTATGTCCTGCAGTAAGTGGCTGAATTATTCACTGCGGTGCGATGATGAAGCAGTTAGACTATAGACTACAGCGAGTGTTTCTAAGCTCAGAGTGCTTCATCCTACACTCTCTCACAGCCTGAGTACTGACGCATTCATTTATTCAGCAGTACAGGAAGAAGCCTGCAGCAATTTAACTTGAGAAGTGGAGAAATAGTTAAATATCTCCAACCTACTCATGACAAACTTCTTGTCTAGCTACGACTTTCCTTTTTTGACATTATCTTGAGAGCATACGCTTTCTGCTAAGCCTGTTTGTGAAGAGATTAACATACATTTTAGGTGGTAAAAAAAGACAGCTTGTCATGAATAAGCCGGATTTAAGCTGTTTTTTAAATTTAATATATTCTTCTCAACGTCTTTTGTTAAGCAAACATTACCACATGACCACAGCAATTAATAAGCTGAGTACATATGCATTCATTTCCAAAAGCCAGAAGGTCTATTCCAGAGGCAGGGCTTAAATTCGGGATTAGCACTGGAGCAGGACCATAATTCCATATCATCCCCTCTGAGCTTTGAAGTCCCGTTCCCCTTCACTTGTTTTTGATGCATTAGTGCTGTTCCAATGATGCAAAGCTACCTAAATTACATCTGTGAATGGTCAACACCTGGGTAGCACCTCCCCCTTCAGCAGTAATTGGTCCATAGAGTATAACATAAGCCACATCTGACGCCCCCTGAGGTTAACGGCCAATCAGAGTGCAGCTTTTCTGAGCTGTACGGGGGCAAAGACAGAGTGTTATCTCTTCCTCTCATTCTCTCTGCGACATTGGCACCAATTACCTTGACATGGGATCACGTTGAATTAGCAGGGTGTGAATGTAGACGGCATCAGCTTTGTTTGCTGAAGAGGAAATACTGAGCCAGTGGATGGGGATCTGAAGACAGAGCGGTTAGATGTGTAATCAAGATTGAAATAAACATGGCATCAATTTCTACATTTTTATATTTTTTTTTTGCATCAGTGGGATTGAAAACAATAAAAATAACGAGAACAGTAACAACAGTCATAATAATAATAATACATATAAAAGAATCTATGCAAATATTTTACATACCTGACAAAAATGAATATGAAGGCTTGAAGCCTAGTGTAAATGAAGTTGAAGTCAAGTGATAAAATGTGACAGTATTATAAAAGAGAAAGAGAAACTAGATTATTTACAAAAAAAAGAGAGAGAAAAAACATGAAATAAATATGATTTAGCATCAATTTAACAGCAAAATGAATGAAACAAAATGTAATGCTCTTTAAAGTTATTTATCACAAGGCCTAAAACATTTTTCCAATTTTCCACACTCCAAGTGGAATATAAATGCCCAAAATTCCTCCCAAATTTTTAGCTTGTTATTATAGTTAACTAAAAGTAAAACTGAAAAAACTAAAACTATAAAAATTAAAGGGGTCATATGATGCGATTTCAATTTTTCCTTTCTCTTTGAAGTGTTACAAGCTCTTGGTGCATAAAGAAGATCTGCAAAGTTGCAAAGACTAAAGTCTCAAATCCAAAGAGATATTCTTTATAAAAGTTAAGAGTCAGCCACACCTACCTAAAATGGCTCGTTCTTACACGCCCCAACATACCTACATCACTATCTGGGAAAATTTGCATAACGCCACCCAAATGTTCACACAAAGAAAGAAGGCGTAACTTTTATTCTCGCTGTAGTATTGTTGCGGCCGCCATGTCGTGAAGGTGCTGTGTGTTTCGTTGTGAAAGCGAAACTACTTTGTTTGGCCTTCGTTCTTTTTAGCAACATCATATGACCCCTTTAAAATAATATTCCAACTAGTTGCCAAGGCAACATTGGGCATTTGAATTTCATTAATACTGAAATATAGATACTAAAATAGCTACATTTATACTAAAAGATACTAAAACAACTAAAACTAAAGTAAAAATTATAGAATTGGATTAAATTATATAATTTGATCAGCTATATAATTACATATTATATATACTTAACTACTAAAAATGACAAAAGCACAGCAAAATTCTAACTGAAATTAAAATCAAAATGGGAAATATAAAAATAAAAACTGATTCAAAATATGAATAAAAACTAGTATCTCAGTGATACTAAAATAATCAGCATGCTTGTTCAGTCTTACTTTGGACTGTTTGTATTCTTCTCAGTAAGTATCATTGCTCCTGAAGGAATATAATTCAATGTCCCGTGAAATTTCTTCATGAATGCTTTCTCATAAACAGAACAATCAAGTTAAACAAGTTTTAGAAATAAAAGAAAAAATGCAGATTAATTACTGCACTCAAATGGAAACAAAAGGGATAAAGTGCTCTTCCTGGTGTAGCGGAACGGAATCACTTCTTACATTTGAATGCATATTAAACAAAAGCCTCAGCAAGTCTCCCCAAATCCTTTCTCAAAACTATGCCAAATGGCTCCGTAAGAATTGCTCAAGCAAAATATTTACTGAGGCAGCTCAACTAGAAAGTCAGATCAGCACAATTTGGCCAGCTAGTCAAATTCAGACATGAGAACATGAGGGGGGTTTGAAGGGATGGCGGCAGTGAGGGTCCATCTGTGGCTCCAGATAACAGACCCCAAGGATCCAGACATAAAATGACCATAAATATACAGGAATACACTTCTGTAATATTTTACTTTATTACAGATGGTATTTACACCTGGTTACTGATTAATGTGTAATGATGATTGTTCTAGTGATTTATTTTTTATTTTTTTATTTTTTGGTGACAGGAAACCAAAAGCTTTTGTACAATTTGTAAATTTTTGCAATTTCGTGTAGATTAAAAAATAATTATATTAATCTATATTTTTATTACAATTATAAAATATATAAAACAATCTGAAGACAGCACATTGCCCTGCTGATTCAGTTTTATTTATTTAATTATTTTTTAATAGTAGTGTCCGACTTGTCCGAGCTTATACATGCTCTGTCACAGGGGAGTAGCCATCATTTTAGAAGTGAGGGGGACAGAAATAAAGTACAGCAAAAGCAGTTATGTTGTGAAATATTTGTACTATTTAAAATAACTGCTTTCTATATATTTTAAACTGTAATTTATTTCTGGGATCAAAGCTGAATTTTCAGCATCATTACGCCAGTCTTCAGTGTCACATGATCCTTCAGAAATCATTCTAATATGCTGATTTGGTACAGTTTTTTCAGGATTCTTTGATGAATAGAAGGATCCAAAGATTATTTTTGTGTGAAATAAAAAGCTTTTTTAACATTATACACTATACCATTCAAAAGCCAGTATAAATTTTGTTTTTTTCGGAAAAAGAAATGATAAAAATGAATACTTTTGTTTAGCAAAGATGCTTTAAATTGATCAAAAGTGATGATAAAGACATTTATAATGTTACAAAAATGTCTATTTCAGATAAATGCTGTTCTTCTGAACTTTCTATTCATCAAAGAAACCTGAAAACATTCTACTCAGTTGTTTTCAACATCATCATCATAATAAATGTTTTTTGAGCAGCAAAACAAAATATTAGAATGATTTCTGAAGGATCATGTGACTAGAGTAATGATGCTAAAAAAAAATATTTCAAAATTGTACTGTTTTGGATCAAATAAATGCAGGCTTGGTGAACAGAAGAGACTTCTTTAAAAAAACATGAACAATTTTACTGTTCAAAAACATTTGACTGGTATGTATAGCCAACTTTATTTTTTATCTAATTTCTAGCTTTTAATTGGCTTAAAAATCAGATAACTGCCGGACAATAATCAATAATAATGATTTGTTAATGTTTACATACTACAAACACTTTTTTTATCACATAATAAGGCAGAATAATTTCTAATAAATGCTGTCAATTAGCACTGCATTGTCCATATACTTTATTTATTACCTGAAGATGACTTGAAAAACACAAATAAACCATATATTGTCGCAGTCGTATGTTTAATGTCTTCATGTTTCCAAACGTTTCTGTTTTTCTGTGAAAACAATACAGCGATTCTTCATACAGCGATAGCTGGACGCTTTTGTCCATATTAGGAATTTCCTCGTACGACTTTCTGCGTGAGAGCGCCCTCCGGCTTCGAGTATGAATGAAACATACACTGCAACTGCATTGTCCATATACTTTATTTATTACCTGAAGATGACTTGAAAAACACAAATAAACCATATATTGTCGCAGTCGTATGTTTAATGTCTTCATGTTTCCAAACGTTTCTGTTTTTCTGTGAAAACAACTGTTTTCATACAGCTATAGCTGGACGCTTTTGTCCATATTAGGGATTTCCTGGTACGACTTTCTGCACGAGAGCGCCCTTTGGCTTCGAGTATGAATGAAACATACACTGCATGGAGTGTTTAGCACTCCGCGATGTTCATCTCGCCTTATTCTGGGTCCGAATAAAACATCAGATCATGCACAGACTATCCTGTCTCTTTGAATTTAAATCTATATTTATTCACACCGGCTCCTGAAAACCTCTATGGGAACACACTTGCCCGAAAAAGTGCGGGGAACGAATTTACGTGATATTAAAAGTGGGGGGGACACGTCCCCCGCATCCCCCGCGTGAACTACGCCCCTGCTCTGTCAGCACAGACTAAACAAAACTGCAAAGTGTTTTTGAATCACTGCTAAATATCTATACTAAACATGCATTATGGAACACTTTTCATAGTGTATAAAACACAATTTTCCAGATTGCATTTTACTACCAGACCCCAATGAAGCACCTTTGTTTGTTACACAGAGAACAAGTTTCCTGTCTCACTGTCTGGGGAGCATTTAAAATGAAGGACAAATGTGAAATGGTCTATGGAAAACATAGACATATTAGGTTCATTATGCATCACAAATACATTAAATTAACATTTTAAATAATGCAAATGCCTTTTGTTTCATCTATCTCTCCCCAACGAGGTACCAGCTATAGTAGTAATTAAAAAATGCCGCAGCCTCAGTTTCATCCGTGGTAATTAAATGACACAAACCGCTCAGTTAAGCGCCTCCTCATCTAGAGGGGAAAACCCCTGCAGTCTCTTCCTTTTGTTTCTGTCCTTGATAGTGGAGGGAGCCCAGATTAGCATAGCTCAATCATTACAGGATTGGAAAGAGGCTTTTTCAGCTTGATGATATCTTTGATGAGCTACTGCGCAGCAAGCAGAAAGCCGCTTTGCATATTAACAAAGATTTCGGGCCCAGCTGAGCTGCTCTCACATTGATTCTCACAGCAAAGACTGATATGCAAACAGAGTCTTTCCACTCGTGGTGCATCTGTACCTCATACTGAGGAAATACATTAGCAATCAAGCTTTTTTTCCTATCAGTGATTAAAGAGAAGGTCATTTTGCTCTGTTTGTGAACACCGATGAGGTAATGATGGCGATACTGTGTCCATGTCAATATTTACCCTTTTCAAATCTGTTTTTCTCTGATTTGCGTCTGGAAAGCGTCTAACATCTGTACATCATTTTGTGGATTTGAAGGATTTGCCATCAAAAAACAAAACAAAACAACCTATCAATGGCACTTTTCTATTAAAACAGAATCCCTGTAGTTTTTGTAAATCACTCTGGGTACGTGCTGTTTCTCACATAAATCAGCCTCCACAGCTTCATATTCAAATGAATCTGAAGCTCAGCACCATTTTAAATGGGACCAGCTGTCCACTTCAGACTCCGTGTGAGGCTTCATTGACTTGTCAGGTCTCTTTACCCACCGCAGTGATGAACAAGAACACCAGCACTTCATATGATGAAGACTGAGGCAGGCCACTGCATATTGATTCTCAACTTAGGATTTAAATATGGGGTACTTTCCTCATATGGCACCTTCAATTCATTACGTATGTTAATAAAGTCGTGACTGATGTGACTAGAAATTGCGTGTAATTACATGAAAGAGGGGCTAACAAAGGATAATTTTGTTCAAAATTGCCATATTCAGCACTCGAATGTCAATTATGGATTATACAAAAGAGCCTGTTCATGTAGACAACTAAATGTTACCCAACAAACCGATGGGAGGAATTAGCATTAGACATTTTAAAAACTCGGAGGAGAAACATTAGGAGGAAACATCTTGCTTTCAAAAAGCTGTTATCATTAACTAAAACTAAAAAGTCATACTTTAGTTTGGGGACCAGTTCTCACTATTAACTAACTATTAACTATGAATTTTAGTAAATAATAAACTTCTAATTTGCTGCTTATTAATAGCTAGTAAGGTAGTTGTTAAGTTTAGGTATCGGGTAGGTTTAACGGATCTAAAATATGGTCATGCAGAATAAGGCATTAATATGTACTTTATAAGCACTAATAAACAGCTAATATGTTATTAATATGCATGCTAATAAGCAACTACTTAATAGGGAGGATTGGTCCCTAAAATAAAGTGTTAAAAACATTTTTGTTAATTGAGATAAAGCTGAAATTGAATAAAATGTCAATATTAGATGATTTTTAACTACATTTTTTTAACTAAATGAAAATGAGAAATGTTGGCAACTAACTGAAGTACGTTCAAGTTAAAGTACTAAATTTACTAAATAAAATAAAAACTACAATTGAAATAAAAAGAAATTAAAACTAGTTATTAATAGTTGTCATTTTATTTAGATTTATTTATACTTTTTAATTTATTTATTTATAAGTATTATTTATAAGTACATTTATCTATTTATAAGTATTCTTAATAATTAAATTATGTTTACTATTCCTAATTGTATTAAAACTAGAATATTCAAAAAACTATTAAAAAAGAAACTAATGACATGTCAAAAAATAATTAAATATAATAATATAAAAATAAAACATAATTCAAAATAGGAATTAAAACTATAATAGTGTATAATACTAAAATAACACTGTTTTAAACTGCTGTTTTAAGTATGTAATTTCGGTGCCACTATTGGCATTGAATGGAATTGCATAAATAAATTCAATAAAATAAATAACTGCTTACTGGAAGGTTTCCTGAACACTCCTCTCATCTACCATTGGTCGAATTAACAAGTAGCCCCGCCTCAAAATCACACATTGTTTGAGCCAATGGTCAGGGTTTTGAAAAGTGCTCTTTAAGACACGTTTAGAGTGAATTAACGTAGAGATTACCTATTTATAGTTGTCTCAACATTTTAAGCTGGCAAATGAGAATCTGGCAAGTGTTTCATCATCCAAAAAATTATACACTTCACCTTGAAAATGCCTTTGTTTTCTAGCCACATTTTGACGTGGCCCCAGACATTTAGTGTTATTGTACCTGCGTGGAAAAGTATGTTCGCTTACTCACAAGAGGCTTCTGTAATATCCAGTGTCAGAATACATTTTCAATGCATGCATTTGAACAAGAACACAGAGTTTGAGTATTGCCAAAGCTAACACATATTCAGTATCCCAAAAAAGGACATAACTCACAGTTGACCGGACCTATTGACTAGACGGAGGTCAGAAAAACACCTCAGCGTTCTTAAATAACTGCATGTGGCTGAGTGCATATTCTGGAATATAAGTGATGACAGCTTAATCCAGGCCCCACTGAGGATGAAAGTCCTGCTTTGACAGTAGTTCACACTGAACAACAGGATGGAACTAAGTCTGCTTTCTCTCTGAGCACTCAGTTTATCTCAGCTAACGCTCTGGAATGTCCCAGCACAGACACTATGATGTGTTGAATAAAACGGCGCTCCATACTGACTCGCAACACTGGGACTAAACCGAGGCTTCCATAGTCTGTGCTCATAAAGCAGGAATATTAAATCCAGAACTGTGTGGTATCTCAATGGTTAACAAGCATCTTAATTGGAAGGGTGGTGGATGAGACATGTCATATGAGTCATGACTGAAAAACGCTTGGATGTCAATCTTAAAAAAACAAAGAAAGAGAAAGCTTTTGTTTGAATAGGGAAAGCGCATGGAGAATATAAAGACTGGAAATGCTCTTGAATTCACTATTAATTAAATAATTGAATCTTTGGACGTCTCGGGTGTGAGGGTCAATGCCAAATAAAATGAGTGTAAAGAAATAGAAAAATCTTTTGTAAAGCCTAGTTCAAACCACATACCAAGTTCTTAGAAATGTATTCATCTGGTTTTGAAAAGCTTTTATACCATTTTCAAGAAAGCTTTAATGATTTTAAAAACGTCATGTGGTGTAACCATCAAGTAAAAACACATTTTCCTTACACCTTGAATACATGTGAATGTATACATCTTAATTATTACTTGTAAAAAAAATAAGTGTTTTTTATAAATATTATAAATTATTATTTCATGCTTTTTTAACCCTTGCCATGCATGTTATAAAACAGTCAAATATATGATATTTTAAGAGAATTAATAACCTTTACACACTTTAAAAAGAAGTGTGCTTTAATATATAATATTTTATTGTGGTTTAACGAATTACGCTTATTTTTCTGTGTTGACTAACATACTACCGCACATGTAAAGTATTTGATCAGATTTTAAACTGTAGTGAGTTATTTGATATTATGTTTAAAGTATTATATTTTAAATGTAATAAATTGCAACTTTCTGTATTTCTGTAATAAACACCCTTTGTATGCTTAAGTATGCCTAAGTGTACTTCTTTTTCACAAGAGTCAAGTCCTATATGATGTCACTTCCCATTTTCATGATTCGTTTATTTTTTCATTGCATGTTTGTTTGTTATGATATTGCGATAGTTGTATCACCTTAATTACATATATTACTTGATGGTTACAACTTACACCACATGACATTTTCGAGTCATTAAAATGAAAACTATATAAATATGGTCACATACTCACTACTTTCTAGACAGAATTCATACTTTTTTTTTTTTTTTTTGCTGCAAAAAACAAAAAATCCATTTACAATGTGACGTGTGGTACATGTCAGCCGCCATGCTAGCATGTCACTATAGGGTCAAAGGAGTCACTTAAGCAGGTTAAGAATGATTCAAACGACCTAATTATGTGATAGCTGCTGCTACATGACGGGTGACCTTCCAATGAGATTAAAGAACAGGAGACTGTCTTTCTCACTTAAATTTGAAGCATGTCCTATTGGAGAGTTTCCATGACCTTACAGTCTCTATTCATCTTAGACAGGCAGAAGATGCTCAGTTGCACTGTATGTGTAAGTCATCCCAAATGCAGATGCTCTTGCCAGTCAGTGGGATGATATCCGGAATAGTCTTAGGAAATATGATGAGACCGGGGTGTGTCAGAGGAGCCCTCATGTGCGCATTATAAATCCTGACAAGTTCACCGCAGCATATCTGCAGATATAATACTCCCATAATGACATCCTCACCTTGACTCATTCCTTATTCCTGGCAGTAGAGAGGTTTCCGTGGGACTAAAGTACATTCAGCTGAATGAAATGAAACTAATGACATGCAGTATTTGTGAAGTGAAGAGACAGATGATAAGGCTGTGTACTTTCCACACGCATAAACAGACTATATGTGATTTAGACTTTCCATGGTTCTATGTTTTGGTTGCTGTCACAGATGAAGAAATGATGATGTGGTTCGGTACAGCACTTGCAATAAATCTTGTGAAAGCAATATGATTTCACAATATATGGCAGAATTTTCCTTTTAAATGTGTGATTCATTATTGCTGCAATAGCAACTCCTAAACAATAATTAACTTGTTATTGTTATGATTGGAAAACTTTTACAGTTTAATTTTCAAGAAAGTTTTAATTTTAATGACTCTAAAATGTGGTGTAAGCATCAGGTAAAAAATTATTTTCCTTTCACCATGAATACATCTGCCTCCTTATCTATCTATCTATCTATCTATCTATCTATCTATCTATCTATCTATCTATCTACCTACCTACCTACCTACCTACCTGTCTGTCTGTCTGTCTGTCTGTCTGTCTGTCTGTCTGTCTGTCTGTCTGTCTGTCTGTCTGTCTGTCTGTCTGTCTGTCTGTCTGTCTGTCTGTCTGTCTGTCTGTCTGTCTGTCTGTCTGTCATCCTTCTGTCTGTCTGTCTGTCTGTCTACCTACCTACCTACCTATCATCTATCTATCTATCTATCTATCTATCTTATATATTATAAAATTATGCTTTCATAAAACTTAAGGACTTAACGTCAGGAAACCTGGCAGAGCACAATGTGTCAAGGTCAGTATATCTATAAAAATATCAATTATTAATGTAAAAATATCATAAAACTCCATGGTGATGATATTGATTATAATGATATTGATTATAATGACTGATTATACTGATATGTTTTCATTAATAATTTATGATATTTATTAAAAAACAAATCTATTTGTGTTTGTGATAATTTGACATTTTTATGACAGGGCAAGTTTAGTTCAGATTACATATATATTACAAATAACATTATTACAGTTTTTCTCAGTCGCTTTGGTACATTTCTCGAATCATCCTTGACATTTGCAAAACAGTAAGTGCATTTCTCAAAACAACTCGTACAAATAGCAAAACACCATGGATTACCTGCAAAAGCCAGTCTCTTGCTCAAAATCCTTAGTTCATCTCTCAAAAATAAATATCTGTGTCAATGAACATGTCAGTGCCATCAGAATGACAAGTCCTTGTGTCATTGTGTACGGATAAGACAGTCAAATTGCTTAGTCATGTTGTCATCCATGTAGATGAAGCTGTGCGGTGGTTCACTTGCTTTAGAAGACACTAAATGAGTTTTATGAATTACATGCATTTTCATTTTGGCCAAGTTACATCAAAAGTATTTACAGTTGCATCAAATGTATACAGCACATATTGCATCTTCTTTTCTACAGCCATAACAAATGTGTAAAGGTCACACTTACTGTACTGTATATCACTATACGATGTTGTACTGTTTACTGTGAGGTACAGTTGCTGCATGCTCATACATGTTTTACCTGTACATACTGGTAGCGCAGCTCCTTCACTCTTTCACCATTTCTTTCAAATGGAACAGTGTACAGTTGCTTTATATTCATTTGGTGTCTTTTCAGCACCCTGTCAATTGTTGAGATGCTGACTGTTTGGATGTTTTCAAAGATGTCGTTGTCCTCTATAATGGCACTCTTTATCTCCCTTAGTCTTATGGCATTGTTTTCTACAACCATGGTGCAAATAGCCTCCTCCTGTTCAGGTGTGAAAACGGGCCCTCTGCCACCCCTGTGACGTTGTCTTGCAGTCCTATGTGGAAAAAATATAGTAATGCAAAACACAAAATTGAGTAAGAAGATAAAATGTCACTGTTTAAAGTATACTTACTGTATATTGTAAAATGCAAGTGGAATACTGTAATATTGTATGAAGCATTTCAGAAAGTATACAGTATTACAGTACAGTGCCTATTGCTAGATTACATACCTGTTCTGTCGACGAAAAGTCTGAATGATTGAGGACACAGTTGTTCTCCCAACATTTGGCTGCACCCTTCGACCAGCCTCGGCCATTGTAAGCCCATGATTGAGAACGTGGTCTACAAGTGTGGCTCTTATCTCATCAGGAACACGCATATGTCCTCGGCCTCTTCTGCCTCTTCCTCTGTTTTGCCTCCCAACTCCTCCGCCACGCAGCCTCACTCCTCTTCCTCTTCTTCTTCTCTCTGGCTGTTGACCCCGTCCAATTCCTTGTCCTTCCATTGTCAGACATTGAAACATTGTGTTGTGCTCCGGCTATATATATACTTGCCAGTTGATGGTTCATGAGATGCACCTTCGTTAGAGAAAATCAAGATTCACCTGGGAGCAATTTACCAATGCAGGACAGATTTAGAAAAAAAGTCTAATGGAAATGTATAGAAATATGCTTGACATATTATGACAACTTGTTCAACCATTTTGCATGTAAAGACTTATGCTATGAACTAATGCCTAAATGTTGTGGGGGGTGAGACTATTCAACAGAGACCCATTATAATACATTTTGATCAACATGACATAAGCAATTGATAATGTAGGAAACAGCAGAGAATTGTACATAATCATTTGCATCATTTGCATAAAGCATTTGCAACTTGTTCAAAGAAATGAGAAACTGCTTTTTTGATGTGCACAAGTGACACAAGTGACTGAAGATTGAACAGGTAGTTTTGAGAATTTCAATTCTGATCTGAGAAATGTACCAAAGCGACTGAGAAAAACTGTAACCTGTCAATGGTTGAGATGCTGACTGTTTGGATGTTTTCAAAGATGTTGTTGTCCTCTATAATGGCACTCTTTATCTCCCTTAGTCTTATGGCATTGTTTTCTACAACCATGGTGCAAATAGCCTCCTCCTGTTCAGGTGTGAAAAGGGGCCCTCTGCCACCCCTGTGAAGTTGTCTTGCAGTCCTATGTGGAAAAAATATAGTAATGCAAAACACAAAATTGAGTAAGTTAAAATGTCACTGTTTAAAGTATACTTACTGTATATTGTAAAATGCAAGTGGAATACTGTAATATTGTATGAAGCATTACAGAAAGTATACAGTATTACAGTACAGTGCCTATTGTTAGATTACATACCTGTTCTGTCGACGAAAAGTCTGAATGATTGAGGACACAGTTGTTCTCCCAACATTTGGCTGCACCCTTCGACCAGCCTCGGCCATTGTAAGCCCATGATTGAGAACGTGGTCTACAAGTGTGGCTCTTATCTCATCAGGAACACGCATATGTCCTCGGCCTCTTCTGCCTCTTCCTCTGTTTTGCCTCCCAACTCCTCCGCCACGCAGCCTCACTACTCTTCCTCTTCTTCTTCTCTCTGGCTGTTGACCCCGTCCAATTCCTTGTCCTTCCATTGTCAGACATTGAAACATTGTGTTGTGCTCCGGCTATATATATACTTGCCAGTTGATGGTTCATGAGATGCACCTTCGTTAGAGAAAATCAAGATTCACCTGGGAGCAATTTACCAATGCAGGACAGATTTAGAAAAAAAGTCTAATGGAAATGTATAGAAATATGCTTGACATATTATGACAACTTGTTCAACCATTTTGCATGTAAAGACTTATGCTATGAACTAATGCCTAAATGTTGTGGGGGGTGAGACTATTCAACAGAGACCCATTATAATACATTTTGATCAACATGACATAAGCAATTGATAATGTAGGAAACAGCAGAGAATTGTACATCATTTGCATGGATGTACCAAAGCATTTGCAACTTGTTCAAAGAAATGAGAAACTGCTTTTTTGATGTGCACAAGTGACACAATGATGTGAAGATTGAACAGGTAGTTTTGAGTATTTCAATTCTGATCTGAGAAATGTACCAAAGCGACTGAGAAAAACTGTAATCAATTGTGATGCGACTCCCAAAAAATTGTATATGTTTTCATTAGTAATTTATGATATTTGTAAAATAAAATTGAATTGAATTGAATGAACGAACAAACAAACAAATAAATAAATGTTTCATTTATTTTGGCTTTTTCTTCAATATGATATCAGGACAATGGTACCACCATGACACATGCCTCTTGAAAACATCAATGTTTTGTCTAGTTTGTAACAGATTATAATTTAAAATATAAGTTTGCTCTAGGTATCCTTCAGCACAAAACAATACCGCACACCAGGATGATATGCTAGTTCAATGAGATACAGTGTAAACAGTGGATGAAGGGAGCTATTTGATAGACGTGAGCTTAACTTGAGAGGTGCACAAACAAAAGGTTGCTCTTCACTGTGCCCTTTGTGAAGCACCTGTGAGCTTTCTGACCCCTCCATACCACTATGAGTTTTTTGACTGAACCACAGCCAATTTCACCATGTGATGTAGATCAATACATCTCCACAACAATAAAAATGGTAGAAGGATCGTCAGATAGGTCAAAAATAATTCTGTCAATGTGGAAATGAAGGAAATCCGCTCAGCGTATAATGGGTGATACGCCACGCTGCTTTCTTTGTTCTGAGCTTAAGAATTGCCTTTATAATTGCTGTAGCCATCAACAACCTTATTTATCTTTAAGGTTTAGAAAAGCAGTGTGGGAATGCACACAAGAGATAAAGCTTTACAGAAAAATTGTAATTTACTCAAGAGTGATGCTCTAAAAAGGTTTGGCTGATTCAAGGTTCAGACGTACGATGGTGAATCAGAGACAACAAAGAAGTCAATTCTGAAAAGTACCAGAGGCAGCCATGAACCTCATCAGAGATGTCACAGTTATTGTGTGTTTTGTCTTTAGAAACACTCACAGCACAGGTGGGGGAGAAACGCAGTAGGGCACAATATGACAGAGAGAGTCAAAATGAAAAACGGCAAGCGCTGCCTATTGCTCATCTAAAGGTCACTGCACCAAGGTCAAACTGGAAAATAAATGAACCTGATGGACGCTCTTAAAATCTGGTGGTGCCATCATTTAATTCGAACCTGGATTTTAACTGAACCCCTGCACTGACAGCATGACAGATCCGTGGTGTTGCTGATGCCTCTAGTTGGCGGTATGACAAGCAGGAGGGGGCCAATACACACATATGAGAAAGAGAGAAACAAAAGAGAGAGAAAGCACAGTGAGCCGATCATCAGCACGTGCTTTAGCTAAAAATTCATCCCTTGCTCATTAAGACAACCTTCCCCTTTGTCTGGTTTACATGTCACTGCATAGATGGAGAAGCAAGTGTCAGAAACCTTTAAATTTTGTTTTATTTAATTGTCTATAAAAAACATATATAGAAAGCTTGCTATTTCTTTGTACAATTCTTTGTAAAAATTTACTAGCAATTTCTGAGTGAAAACTGTTTCACCACCATTTTTCTTCAGTGTATTTTTAAGAACCAAAATATTACTGAATCATATCCTAGATAAAATAAAATAAATACAGTGTTGTACGTGTTTGTGTGTGGAACTCTTTTCTTTTCACAGGTCTTGATTGTGTATTAAATGTTTAAACCACTAAAGAGCTACACCTAAGGAGAAGGATGATCATACATATACCTTGATTAATGACCTACAGGCGTACAGAAACCAAATTGTGGGTTTTTGAATAATCTGGAAGATAATTGGTAAGGATGGTGAGGGAGGATGATCAATAGTGTGTCTATAAAGTGCCGGGGGACATTGATTTTCTTTGACTTTAATTTGGGAGAGCGGACTGGGAAACCGAGGGGAGGGTCAAAACATACTGTAACAAAGAGAGGCTTAATATCTGATGAAGAATCATTAGGAAACGTTTACAAAGGACAAAGAAAGGAGTTACACATTAAGTCTCAATAAATCCATACAGAGTAACCTTGTACTGTAAAAAAACAAAAGTGTTATTGTTGCAATAAAGATAAAAATGAAAACTGACATTATTTACCCTCATGCCGTTCCACATATGTTTGTTCAACCTGCAGCAAAAGTGTTGTATATGCTTTGAGAGCTGCATCATAAACAAATATTATTAGTGAATAATAACCTTAATTTTGGTCTATTCATCACACAAATCTATCATATGGCTTCAGTAGACTTGACATATAGCACTCAGGGGTTACACTTTATTTTATGCTGTCCTTGTAATTATACATTTAAATATTAAGTACTATTAATTCACAACATGTACTTCCAGTACTATAGAGTTAGGGTTTGGTTTAGGGTTGCTGCATGTAATTATGCAATTTTCTACTAGTAAGTACATGTAATGTGTAACAAGAACACTGTAAAATAAAGTATTACCCACACAAGTTACTAGTTTTGGCAGGTCACAGTCACTCTCAACTCTTGCTGCCTGGAAAAGATGAAGAGAGAAGATTTTCTTTTTCAAATAATTAATAGCAGGACATGTGGGGAGTAAATAATGACAGATGTTTAATTTTATAGTATTTTAAGTGGATCTCACCCATAAAAATTACTTCTTACATTTATGTCTTTTGTTGGTGTAACCTAATGTAGTCAGGTTGTTTCAGTCATGTTAAATCAGTGCTTCTCAACCAGAATGCCAGGGCCCACTAGGGGGCCTCAGCAAACTTCCAAGGTGTTACGGAAGGAGACTCACACAGAGGGTTAGAAAAATACAACAATGTTTATTATCAGCAAGGGGTGCGGAAAGTAAGGATATCAGAGAGAGAGTCCACGTTGATGAAACGCAATCGGACACTGGAGTAAAGTGAGGTGTGTGCTTTTGTATAGGAGCTGAGGGTGATTGTTGATCCGTGACAGGTGCGTGTGATTAGAACTCAGGTGATGGATCCACAAGATATTCTAAGAGAACACCACGGTGCCGGGAGTCCAAGATCTCGTCGACCTTGTAGATGGTGCCGTCCTCGGATGGTGAAGGGGCCAACATATTTGGGACTGAGCTTCTTGCAGGGCAGGCGCATCCTGATGTCCTGTGTTGACAGCCATACCTTCTGGCCTGGTTGGTAAGATGGAGTCTCAGCCCTTCGAAGGTCTACGGTAGTCTTGCCCCTAGCTGATGGTGAGCTGCGTCCCAGACCCTCTCGCTCTCTCGGAACCAGTAATCGACAGAAGGGACATCCGCCGATTCACGGTCTGAGACAATGTCCTCGGGAATTCCATAATATCTGAAGACGTTGTTAAACATGATTTCAGCTGTCTCCATGGCTGTGGGTAAACCCTTGAGGGGAAGATGGCAAGATTTAGAGAATCGATCAGTGACTACAAGAACACATGTGTTACCATCCGAGGCTGGTAGATCAGTGATGAAATCAACTCCCAGGTGTGACCAAGGGCGGTTGGAAGTGGGCAGCGGAAGGAGCTTGCCAGATGCTAGGTGGCGTGGGCTCTTGGAGATGGCACATTCGGTACAGCCCAGCTTGCCAGATGGTAGGTGGCGTGGGCTCTTGGAGATGGCGCATTTGGAACAGCCCTGAACGAACCTGCTCACATCCCTGGCCATGTTGGGCCACCAGAAGCGATCCTTCCGCAGCGAGATGGTGCTGTTGGCCCCTGGATGGCCAGTGCCCAGAGAGGTGTGAACGGAGTGAATCAGGGAAGTGTGTTGTGCTCTGGTGACGTACTGCACTCCTGGTGGGCAACCCGGAGGAGTGGGCGTGGGAGCATTGGTGGAGGTGACTGGGTTATCCTTCCATTGGATGGGACTTACGAAGAGTTCCCCGAGGCTGGTAGATCAGTGATGAAATCAACTCCCAGGTGTGACCAAGGGCGGTTGGGAATGGGCAGCGGAAGGAGCTTGCCAGATGGTAGGTGGCGTGGGCTCTTGGAGATGGCACATTTGGTACAGCCCTGAACGAACCTTCTCACATTCCTGGCCATGTTGGGCCACCAGAAGCGATCCTTCAGCAGCGAGATGGTGCTGTTGGCCCCCGGATGGCCAGTGCCAACTGGTGGGCTACCCGGTGGAGTGGGCGTGGAAGCATTGGTGGAGGTGACTGGGTTATCCTTCCATTGGATGGAGCTTACGAAGATTTCCTTGGGGATAATGGATTCTGGTTCCTCACTGACCTCTTCAGCAGCATGTAGGCGAGAGAGGGCATCTGCTTTCACATTCTTGGGGCCAGGACGATAGGAAATGGTGAAATTAAACCTAGTGAAGAAGAGAACCCATCTTGCCTGGCGAGGATTGAGTCTCTTGGCATCTCATAAGTATTGCAAGTTCTTATGGTAAGTGAGGACGCAGAATAGGTGATGTGCTCCCTCCAACCAATGCCTCCATTCCTCTAGGGCTAGCTTGATAGCCAGGAGCTCCCTGTTGCCGATGTCATAATTCCTCTCCACCGGGTTGAGTTTGCGTGAGAAGAAGGCACATGGATGGAGTTTGGCTGGTGTCCCCTGCTGCTGAGAAAGTACGCCTCCAACTCCTGTAGTGGAAGCGTCTACCTCAACCACAAACGGTTTGTTGGGGTCTGGATGGATGAGGAGCGGGGCAGAAGTGAAGGCTTTCCTAAGTGCTTCAAAGGCCTCCGTGGCAGCTGGTGACCAGGACAGAGATTTGGGCTTATTTTGGAGCATGTTAGTGAGTGGACTGGTTATGGAGCTGTAGTGGTAGATGAATCTTCTATAGAAGTTTGCAAATCCCAGGAAACGTTGAAGTTCCTTGACGGTGGTTGGAACCGGCCAGTTTCTGATGGCCTCAACCTTCCCCTCGTCCATCTGGATACCACCGTCATCGATGACATAGCCAAGGAACTGGACTGAGGACTGATGGAAGGAACACTTCTCGGCTTTGAGGAACAGATGGAATTCTCTCAGGCGCTCTAGGACCTCCGCAACGTGGCGGAAATGTTCGGCCATGCTCCGGGAGTAGATTAGAATGTCATCTATGTAGACGAGGACGGACCTGTGCAGATACTCCCGGAGTACCTCGTGCATAAAATCCTGGAATACGGAGGGGGCGTTTACCAGTCTATATGGCATGACAAGATATTCATAGTGCCCAGTAGGGGTCACAAAGGCGGTCAGGCGGTCTTTCCCCCTCACGTATACGGATGAGGTTATACGCGCTGCGGAGGTCCAACTTGGTGAAGACAGAAGACAGACGGAGATGCTCAAGGGCACTTGGGACGAGGGGAAGAGGATATCGGAACTTGACTGTGATATTGTTCAAGGATCAATAATCGATACAGGGTCTCAAGCCTCCGTCCTTCTTGGCCACGAAGAAGAAGCTTGAGGCAGCAGGGGAGTTAGATGGACGCATGTAACCTTGACCCAGTGCCTCCTTGATGTATTCCTCCATGGCCTTCTGCTCAGGAAGCGATAGGGAATAGATCTTTCCACGAGGCACTGGCTCACCCGGAATGAGATCGATGGCGCAGTCCCATGGCCGATGTGGTGGTAAGCGGGAGGCTTGTTTGGGGCAAAACACGTCTCTGAAGGGGGCATAGCAGGCTGGAATTTCTAAGGATTGCTTCTCGATGGGACTCTCAATGGAGGTGGAATTCACGGAAAGGGCCTCGGGGAGTTTCTTCGGAGGAGATGGAGTCCCGGGGAAACAGTCTGGGAAGCAATCCTTGCCCCACTTCACGACTTCTCCCGTCTTCCAGGACAGAATGGGATTGTGCTTTACCAACCACGGGCGCCCTAAGATGATGTCCGAAGGCTTTCTTAAGTACTTCAAAGGCCTCCGTGGCAGCTGGTGACCAGGACAGAGATTTGGGCTTATTCTGAAGCATACTAGTAAGTGGACTGGTTATGGAACTGTAGTGATGGATGAATCTTCTATAGAAGTTCGCGAATCCCAGGAAGCGTTGAAGTTCCTTGACCGTGGTTGGAACAGGCCAGTTTCGGATGGCATTAACCTTCCCCTCGTCCATCTGGATACCACCGTCATCGATGACATAGCCAAGGAACTGCACTGAGGAGTGATGGAAGGAACACTTCTCGGCTTTGAGGAACAGATGAAACTCTCGCAGGCGTTTTAGGACCTCTGCAACGTGGTGGCGATGTTCGGCCATGCTCCGGGAGTAGATTAGTATGTCATCAATGTAGACGAGGACGAACCTGTGCAGATACTCCCGGAGTACCTCGTGCATGAAGTCCTGGAATATGGAGGGGGCGTTTACCAGTCCATACGGCATGACAAGATATTCATAGTGCCCAGTAGGGGTCACAAAGGCGGTCTTCCACTCATCCCCCTCACGTATACGGATGAGGTTATACGCGCTGCGGAGGTCCAACTTGGTGAAGACAGTGGCTCCGCGGAGGTGTTCCAAAGCCGCTGGAACGAGGGGAAGTGGGTAGCGAAACTTCACGGTGCCCTTATTAAGTGCCCGGTAGTAGATTGCAGGGCCTCAAACCCCCGTCCTTCTTGGCCACGAAGAAGAAACAGGAAGCAGCAGGGGACGTGGAAGGGTGGATGTAACCTTGCTGTAAAGCCTCTTCGATGTACTCCTCCATGGCCTTCTGTTCAGGGAGTGACAAGGGATAAATTCTTCCATGGGGCACTGGCTCACCCGGAATCAGATCAATGGCACAGTCCCATGGCCGGTGCGGAGGTAACTGGGAGGCCTTCTTCGGGCAGAACACGTCACTGAACGGGGCATAACAGGCTGGAATGTCAACTGACTGTTTCTCGACCGGGCTTTCAATGGAGGTGGAGCAGAGTGTGAGGGCCTGGGAGTGCAGGGGTGATGGCTAAGGAAGATGAGGAAAACAGTCAGGAAAGCAGGTACTGCCCCACTTCAGGACCTCACCAGTTCTCCAAGAGATGGTAGGGTCGTGTTGCACCAACCAAGTACGCCCCAGGATCACATCAGCGGTGGATTCCTCCAGAACCAGGAGATGGAGTGTCTCTTCATGCAATTGACCCACTTGTAAGAGTAGCGGACCCACGCTGTGACGTACGTGTCTTCGACAGAGTGGCTTTCCAGTTACCGATTGGCCTTGGCCCGCTGCTTTTTTTATATATATATATATATATGATTATTGTTATTATTATTATTACATAATTGCCTGCCGAATGTATTAAAGCGATTATTTCCGAATTCGCCATTCGATAATCTCTAATATATCACAAATTGGTTAGACGTGACTGGCAATGCTTCGGCTCGCGCGTGCGCTCCGCCAAACGGTTTCGATCAGAGTAAACAATGCGAGAGAAAGAGAATGGAGTGGACTGTGGAAGCGCACAGGTGGAGCAGAGAAGCAAAACTACTGTTCAGGATTTCAAGTGCAGGTCAGATTCTTCTGTAAATATGCTATTGTAGTTTTGTCTTTGTACTTATGCAGTAGCAGCCCATTGCTAAATAGTCATCACTCAAAATACTGTATACTAGCCTAAAGGACATCATTATCTATTGTAAAGTTACAATAGTAATGTAGCAGAAAAATAATTGTTTTATAATATATAAATATACAGTATATTTCATAATTGATTTAGGGGGAGCTAGGGCAGACAACAACACAACCCTTACGAAAATTAAAGACAATGGACCATGGTAACCACAGATTAACCATGTTTTTGTTACACTAACCATAGTTTAACCATGGAATGTGCAGTAAAAATAAATACAAATGTTAATCCATTTGCCAAAAAAAATACATGGTTACTATAATAAAATCATGGTTAATTTTTGTAAGGGAAAAATATGACTCATGTTCAGTATTAGGGTTTTTCTATAAAGATATTGTAATAGTTATTATTGTACTCATTTTGACATGTAGGCAATTTAGAACTAATGATTTTGTTAAATCTTGAGTATTAAAGTCATGTGAGAGACATTGAGAAATCAGGGCAAAATAAAGAGACTGAATTAAAATGGAAGAGAAGGTGCAGTTCAGGAGAGAACTTTTAATTATTTTGCATGTCCCCAGCCTAAGGAGTTTTTGTGATGGCCATACAAAAATAGGGACAGAGGTATCGCCTACGGGTTTACCAAACACCTCACGGAAATGTCATAAAAGTATCAAGGGATTTAGTTAGTTACTGTACCAGCTTGGGACCAGATGGTCTCTGCCCATTGCAGCGCTCGCCCTGTCAGCAGCGAGAGGATGAACGCTATCTTGGCACTTTCCGTAGCGTAAAGATGGGGCTGCATCTCCATTGGGAGCGTTATATGAGTACATGAACACAAACAATCTCTAGAACTGCTCTGAGTCACTACATGAGCATTTTACAATTTCTTTTGAGACAACTATTGTCATATCATATGAACAGACATCAAGGTTTCAAAAAAACACCAATGTTTCAGGAGTTTAGTACAAAAAAAAAAAAAAAAAAAAAATTTTTTTAAAAAGCATTCTTGCACGTGGCTCATATACAATCAGATCAAGCTTAAATCTGTCCATTTATATATATTCGATTAAATTTTGTACAAAGACCTGGGAGGACCTTTCTGATACAATATAGAAGGTGGTTAAGGCTAGGTCAGAACATTACTAGCCTTAAGAACAGTGCTACAGATCTTTCCAGGATGTGTGTAATGAGAGGATGAAAAGGTATGGGAAATCCTTTTCAACCCAATACAGTGAGAAATCGCTGGTTAAAAGACTCCCTGGTTAGTCTTCTTATGTAAAACCTCCCTTTCTAATAAAAACCTCCTGTTTATAACCACAGTGAGATCAAGCACAGTTTAAATTATTCATAGGGTAACTTGTAATCTGTAACCCATTACATTTTCAAAGTAACCTTCCCAACACTGATCACATCAGCGGTGGATTCCTCCAGAACCAGGAGATGGAGTGACTCTTCATGCAATTGACCAACTTGTAAGAGTAGCGGACCCACGCTGTGACGTACGTGTCTTCGACCAAGTGGTTTTCCAGTTACCGATTGGACTTGGGTGTGACAATGGCAGGAGTGAGTATCTGTTTGAGGGCATCCACGATCTCCTGGAATGGGTTGGGTGTACTCATCTTGCTGATCCTTCATGGTCCGATCTTCTGTTACGGAAGGAGACTCACACAGAGGCTTAGAAAAATACAACAATGTTTATTATCAGCAAGGGGTGCGGATGGATAGGGCAGGTGAGAATATGAACTTAGGGTAACGGTCCTTAAGGTAGATGAGAGGAGTAATTCCGTATAGGGTCCTCACAGGAGATTGTGGAAGGGAGACCGAGGACTGCACACACCTCAGTTGATGGGTACACGGGGAATCCACGGAGCAGATGGACTAGGGAATGGAACACAGGAGAACACACTGGAGGAAACACAGGAGGTAAGTATCACAGGCAGGCAAAGCCTTTCTGTGTATCGAGTAAGGATATCAGAGAGAGAGAGTCCACTTCGATGAAACGCGATCGGACACTGGAGTGAAGTGAGGTGTGTGCTTTTGTATGGGAGCTGAGGGTGATTGATGATCCGTGACAGGTGCGTGTGATTAGAACTCAGGTGATGGTGTTCGCTGTGATTGGGAGGTGGTTGAGCCTGGCCGATCTGTGACACAAGGGAAAAGATTTGTCTGGTTACAAATGGTAGCCTAATTTTAAAAGTGTGATTTCAAGACCGTGAAAAATTTGTACATTTATAATGTTAATGTTATAACTCCATTGGGCATTTTTATAACAAATTATGGAATTATTTATGCAAATTATGCAAAAATTATATTTTATTGGGTACATTTTTAATAAATATTTTTCAAAATGATCCTAATACAGTAAATCCAGAGCCGGCGCCAGGGCACCTACATCGGGTGGGGGGTTGGTGGGCATTTAAATTTCTAGGGGGCGCCCAAATCTCGTTGAGTGGGGGAAGATCACATGCAGTTGCTGACGCTCATGAAAAAGTGCAATCGCTTTCATATGCATATTTTCATATGCGAAATCGATCATGTTCAGAGAGGAGGGGAGAGGGGCACAGTAACTCGTTTGGGGTGGGGTGGGGGCAAGGTCCGCGAATGCCTCCCTTGGTGCCGGCCCGTAAATCACAAATATCCGGAAAAGTCATGGGGTCTTCAAATATTGTTGTGGACAACGAAAGGCCTTGGAGTCATAATGGTTGAGAAATACTAAATACTAAATACAGTAAATCCAGGTAATTTACATGAGGTACATTTTAGGTTCCTGACAAAACATTTTTACAGGAAATGTATTTAGTTTAACAAAAGTTTATTTTAATTTAGTTTTATTTAATGATTTGATTTGATTTCTTACAGGAGTACTGAGCCTCTCCTCTAGAGATGGTGAAGGAGGCAGGGGGCTTCGCATACCAGCACCTTCTCTCAAGTCCTCCACTGTCAGAAAGGAGGATGCATCCAGTGCTCTCCTGATCAAAGCCATCATGATCTGCTGTGACTGTGATCCCCAGTGTCACACGCTCCACCAACCAGCACACACTTTAACACTGCAGAAAGAGGGCACAGACACTAGTTTAACAGCAACACATCCCTGATCAAACGCTTACCCGAGTAACTGCTCTCACAGCACCAGAGAAACACACCAACACCTGAACCAATACCCAGAAACATTTCCAGCCAGACTTAAATCTAAAATTAAAAATTGAAAGCAAAAGTGATGAATCAGGAATCGCTGTATGTTTCATTTATTTTTCTAATGAGAGTGTATTTTTTAGTTTGGTAAGACAATGAGGTTTTTACATTAACAGGTACCACACTGTATTGCTT
>NW_015547685.1:1965262-1978587 GCF_001515605.1 Sinocyclocheilus anshuiensis
CTGTATTGCTTAAATAATAATAATGTTTATATATATATATATATATATATATATATATATACTACTGTTCATTGTTAGTTCATAATCTAATTTTTCAGTTTTATGACTTTATTATAATGTTTTTATAGTAATGTCACGTAATACAAAGACAATACAACAACGTAAAATGCAGGAACTTGTTTCAAGAGCAAACTTGCTTTACAGCTTCTTTCCATCACACATATCCAAGGAAATCCCCTGAAGGATGTTCTTATTTCAACGGCTGTTGGCGCGCACACACACACACACACACACACACACACACACACACACAGACACAGACACAGACACACGGCAGCCATCGTAACCCTTTCTTCTCCGGGCGTGCTCATACCTGCTGAGAAAAGTGTGAAAAAATATAGCCTATATTGAGGAGGAAGGTCCACTGATGAGTTACCAGCGTAAGCCTGAGTGCAAAGGCTGTCTAATTCTAAACTTTAAAATACATTTATTTTTAGTTATTTTAACTACAAATTTAAACAAAACTGAAAAAAATAATGAAAAGGCAATTATACATTTACACACCTAAGGATTACTTCAACCAAAAAAAGTAACTGCGTATGTGTCCTCTACTTGGGTCCTTCTCATAAATGAGTAAGCGGCATTTAAAACCATTATAAACATATAATACACACTGTTTCTCAATATTTAATTACAGCTTCAGATGCATGATATTTTCATCTCCTTCAGGCAGGACACACAAAAAGCAAGTTCAACTCGGATGGTTGTCATGGTAATAAACACCGTAAACAGCAACCGTTCGCATGTTAGCGCTTAATGCACTAAGCTTAATATAGCTTATATAGCTTAATGCGCTATATGAAAAGCATTTTAGGGGGCCCTTGGCTTTTGGGGGCCCAAGGTGGTCGCCTACCTTTGCCTAATTGGTAAGTCCGCCCCTGCTCATAAGCTGGTTGCGGCTGTGGAGGATTGGGTCCTGCCAGATGAAGCATTTTCCCAGAAGAATATGGGTCTGAAGAAACCAGGTCAGGGCCAGTCCATTAGGCTGAGCAGGACTGGACCAGCAGGGCATCACTCAGAGCACAGCGGTCATTAATAGCTGCAGCTGAAACATGGGCGTTGGCAGAGATTCTTCATTGATACAGATTTGGGGCCAGTTTTGTAGTTTCCTGTAAACGGGTCCTGTACAACGAGCTGTTCTGAGACCAGTACGTACTGTGTACATGAGCACTGCACTGCATTTTTTTTTTTACACTGGTGTCTCCAGAATTAGCTTTAAGGTTTAAAAAATAACCAATTTTGTCCACAAGTTAGTGTGATTGATTACCAATGGGAAAAGAGTGTTGGTATTGCTCTTGAAATAAAATATGATAGAAGTATTAAAAAAAAGACAAAATGTCAGCATAAATATCACTATCACAAAATGATTAAACTACTGAAATAAAGCAAATGAAATTAAATAAAAAACTGTTGAAGAAAAATGTTACATTAAAAAAAAACAACGTCTGCAACTAAATGAAATAAAGAAATTTAATACAATAAAACAAATTAAAACAAAAACTGAAAATTAAAAAAATAAATGCTAATTCAAAATATTAATAGATACTATATTTACAGTAAAATATCAATTAATATTATTCTAAACTGAATATTTGCATTGTGTATCATGTCCATTCAAGCTGTAATATTGTCAAATTATGCAAAATGTGTAAAAAATTGAGGATACATAAGACAAAGAAGCCATTATATATATATATATATATATTTTTTAATGTCATTTCCCTCCACCACAGAATTTGAGACACAGTATTGGAAATTATCATGAGAGAATTCTCCTGTGATGTATGTATGTCCACTGCTGGGCAGATTATTAGAGCACTAATGAAATAAACTAGTGAAAACATCTGAAAAGTGTTTTCTGAAAGTCTGCATGTCCAAGAGTCTTCAAATTAAAAAAGCACCTTGTTGGATAAAAATGACCAAAATGCAGAAATGCAGAGAGACAAACAGCTGATGATGTTTGTGGCAGGTCATCATTTCCTCTCAGTAACATCTGGAATAGCACTTACAAACATGTTGAGTCTCTTTGCTCATTTTTCAATTTTTCATCCAGACTAACATGATCTGGCAGCAGAACTTCTGTACTGTACGTCTAGCAGCCTCCCAAACAATCCCACGGTTGTTTGTACACACTTTTCGGAAACTCTGAAAAACTGCATCAGACCTCTCGAATACTTGTGAGGTCATTCACTCAACCAAAACACCATACACTAATAAAACAGGGGATTAAGAAAGCTCCACACGTGTATAACACCAGAAAGTTCTTGAGAGGTTCCCCAGATGAGGCTAAGTATAGTCCAGACAGACTCCAAACCAAACAAACCATTAAACATTTCTATCTCACTCAAGGGACGCATTGGGTTTAAACACCTGCAAGGTGTTGAAAGTTCAATATTTTATTTGCATGCCTCATAATGTAAGATATAACATTATTCCACTAAAAATACCCAGCCATTCTCAAAATCGTTCGTTATTAATTCATTAAATCACAGGGAGGTATGTGAAGTTTACACACGATATCCTAGAGAAAAGTCCACTTACAAGACAACAAAAGGTTGAGCGTGTAGCTGTAAAGGTTTGTTAATGGTCTTTCAGTTCAGATTGTCTCGCAGATCCATCGTTGAATCTAATGATGAATGATGAATCTACTGTGTGTACGGTCATTAGACAGAGGAAGTGACCGAACATGATGTCACACGTGATCTCCATGACAACTTTTGTTTGTCACATTTACAGTCTTGTGTCTTTCACTCATATTCATTTGTCTCTCAGCTGCTCCATGTTCTGCTTGTGTTCTTTTGGCACCGTGGTGGGCTGAACTGGAATGAACCCAGAGCTGCTAATGCCCATATGAGTCAAACCTCAGTGGTCCCAGTGAACAGGAAATGGTTCACTTAGTGCAACTCAAATTACAAGTGATGAAACAGCTGGATTTGGATTCAGAATGCAAAGCTGTACAGGGAGCAGCTGGGAGCATATGAATGTACACACACACACACACAGACCCCTTCTGTCATCAATATTTGAATGTAATACTGGTTCATGGACTGGTTCATGATTATTCAACAGATTGATTTTTCGGTGAGTTACAGTATATATGTAAGTTATCAGACAGAATGATTCAGAATAGCTAATTAATAGCCAATCTGAATAGTTAAGTATCTGCTATATAGTAAGGCCAAAGATGGGACTTGGCTCAATTACATATAAGAGTTAAAAAAAAAAAAAATGTAAACACGTGGCATGTTCTTAGAAATATACTAATGCGATAAAAAAAAATCGATTTTCAAGAAAAAAATTAAATGTATTGATTCTAAAAATGTAATTTGGTGTAATCATCAAATAATATTACACTTCAAACAAAGCATGTGAGTGCACACATCATTCTTTAAAAAAAATAATGTTTGTTTGTTCGTTTATCAAAAGATTTTTGTTTTTGGCAGTCGGACCACAGACATAAAACCTGAACTAACATGTCTTGTCATAAAAAGGTCAAATTTTGACATACAGTCATGAAGGCCTGCAGGAGTCTTCTCAATGATATCTTATAATATTTTATGATTTTTATATATTTTTTTAATTACATATTTTAATATCTACTTTTTTAAATCCAGAAATTAAAAACATTCATCGGAGGTGTATTCAAATCATTGTAGTGTGAACTGCATTCTGAATGTATAAATTAACAGAATGTGTGTCGTCACCAAAATCCAACACACATCCAAGTTTCAAGATAAACTAGCACTTCACTATCCATTATGACAGCAGATTCAGAAATGTCATTCATAGCACGAAAATGCTCATGTTTTTATTATTACACCTGCTATGAAGGCCTGACAAGGCTTGGCATAGTGACTGGTTTGTAATGAAATCTCTTGCAGGAATTATGCATGACTTCCTATATTTAATATTTCAGTCTTTGGCAGGTCTGACTGAGCCCTTGTAACCACCAGTCTTACCTGCTTTATGTGTGTGATTTTACTGGCAAAGCATATTCTTGAGGGTCCCTGGGGCAAGCCCTCTCTGCATGTGCACACACTGACTAACCCTTCACTGACACACACCACACACACCTGACCTTCATTATCTGCTCTCACTCCTCCTGCACCCCCTCTCTTCCATTCACTTCATTAAAGTGCAAATCCACTATTGCCAGTATGAATACAGCACAGACAACATTCAAACCGCTGGGGCTCTGCAGGATTTTAAAACATTTTCTCAATGCTCCATTCAATCCAGCCAGGATCTTGTGTATGAATGTGCTTAAGAGAAATATTACCGTTGTACTAAGCGATAAAGCTAATTCGCCACACATCCTAATTTCAATAGCTGCAGACAATGACGGAAAGTGTTTTCATGCATAGCATTTGCTCTAAAGTACAATGTGTTATTAAATTAAAAATGAATGAGAATGTGCTGGGCGCGCAGTTCATTATTTTTACACTAAGCTGCAAAATATATACCCTTTTAAATAATGTTTGAAAAGCATTTTAAATAATAATAATAATATTTACAATTTTTCTCAGTTGCTTTGGTACATTTCTTGAATCATTCTTAATATTTGCAAACCAGTATGCGCTTTTCTCAAAATAAATCGTACAAACAGAACCACACAATGGATTACTTGCAAAAACCTGTAACTTGCTCTCAAAAGTAAGCATTTATGTCAATGAACATATCAGTGCCATCAGAATGACAAGGCCTTGTGTCATTGATCACAAACAAGATAGTCAAAATGCTTAGCCATGTTGTCAATATAAGAGTGCCCACAATAGTGGCCCTTTTTTCGTTGGAAACGTGGCTACATCCTTGTCCTCTTCTGTCTATTTGTCTGCCTCCCTACCCTTTCAACTACACTTTTAGAGAACTGGTTGATCACTGGTTGATCTAACATCTTACATTCTCCATCATTAGTAAAATTCAAGATTCACCTGCACAATTTATAAATTCAAAATACATTTACAAAAAACGTCTAAAAGAAATGTATGGAATATATGCTTGACAGATTATGACAAATAGCTCAACCATTTTGCATTGAATGACTTAAGCAATGAAGGGACAATGCACATTAATAATAAATAAAATCAATGTAAATTGACCCAGATTTAGCCAGTGTGGCTAATATTCATCTGTAGTCCCAGAGCAGGGTGTTGTGTAAATAAAAATAAATAAATAAAAAAATAATAAAAAAATCAATACATAAATGCAAAATGTTTGATACTGAAATCACTATAAATATTCACTATATATGTAGATAGATAGACAGACAGACAGACAGACAGACAGACAGATAGATAGACAGACAGACAGACAGACAGACAGACAGATAGACAGATAGATAGATAGATAGATAGACAGACAGAAAGACAGACAGACAGATAGATAGATAGATGATAGATAGATAGAATTTAAATTTCAGATGTATTTTCTGAAAAATATATGAAATATTGCACAGTTTTGCTTACCAGAGGAAATGTATATTTTTTTATTAATGTTTTTTATTAAAATGTATATATTTTTATTAAAATCCAATGTGAACAACAAGAAATATGTGTATTTACAGCCACTGGTCGACTTGCTTAGGAACTATTTTTTATGACATTATCTACACTTGCAGATTGCAAATTTAAGTTCACTTCATGAGACTTGGAATATTAAGTAAGTTTGTGCGACTGCAATTGTGATTTTAAATCCATTACTCTGTTTTGTGTTTCTGCCTGAGTATGTTTTCTGAAGCTCATCATCAGTTTCCACATCACCGGTTTAATATTCAGCTCCGCTCGCGTTCATGTCAGTGTGAGGCACATTAGATGCAGATGACATGCATAATGTTCAAAGCCTTTAACTAGAACTGTGTAATTAAAGAGATTGACTTTTGTTGCAAGTAACTGGACGCTTTGAGGCTTTTTGTACTGCAGGCCAGTTCGGTGGGGTCATTAGATGATGTTTTTTTTCTCTTATGCCTTTTATTCCCATAAACAAATTTGTCATACAGAAACACAATACAAAAACAGGGTAATCATGTTAGCGCTCAGGGAGGAAATGACTTGTACCAAGCCATTAGTGTTTCAACAAGGCAACTCAAGAGAGGGCAGAGAGAGAGAGAAGCGAGCGAGGGAGGGATAGAATGAGCGAGTGCAAGGACAGAGAGACAGAGAGAGAGAGAGAAGGGAGAGAGAAAGGGAGAGAGAAAAAGTGATAGAGAGGAGGAGGATACATACAGAGAGCCAAGAAAAGAAGAATGGTATACACAGGGAAAAAAAGTGAAAGGAGGCAAGAAGCATCTGCAAGAGAGGGGTGTTTAGCTCATGCATAATGCATCAATACAGAATTTGGGGAATAAAGGCTTTTCTAACTAAAAGCTGGAGGCAAAGAGAAAAGAATGACTTCATTTGCTTTTTGGCTTGTCTTATCTCATCTCCTCTTTCATTCTTTCTTTTGTTTTCACTCCTGAGCTGTCGGAGGAAGACAGATGCAGCGAGGGCTAATGCATCCCTGAAACTACTTTTGTCTGCCGAGAGAAAAGGAGAAATAGAAAAGAGAAGAGTTGAAAATTTAATTTGTGCCAAGGCCACAGATGATGAATTTTTACTCTTAAATGTGGATGTGGAAGTTATGTAAATAAATAAATAAATAAATATACAAATAAATAAATAACACTGATTAATGAAACATGGGACAAAATGCTATATAATCTGCCATTGGGTTTTTGTTGGGGGGGGGGGGTTGGGAATAAAAGCAACATTTTCACATCACTTTAAATTTAATCATAAGATGTTTGCTACAATAGTTTTAAAGAATAGTATGCCTAAAACTGAAGATTCTTCATTTACTCACCCTCATGTTGTTCCAAACCTGTATAATTTACTTTCTTCTGTGGAACATAAAATAAGATATTTTGAAGAATGTTGATAACCACATAGTTTTGGTTACCATTGGTTTCCATTATATATAATTTTTGTCTATACAATGGATCTCAATGGGAACCAAAAATATTTGGTTATCAACATTCTTCAAAATATCCTCTTTTGTGCTCCACAGAAAAAAAAATACAGGTTTGGAATGACATTCGAATGAGTAAATAAAGAATTTTCAGCTTTGGGTAGACTATTCCTTTAACACAAATGTACTATTTCATTTGATTTTTTTTCTTTTCCAAAATGATGACAAATCATTTACTACTGTCCTCAGACCATATTTAAATAATTCATTAAAATATAGATTTAAAATATAGATTAAAATATAAATTAAACATAAATACAGAAATTAAAATACAGAAACACTACTATGCCCTGACAAAAAGAATATTTCTCAATCTGTAATATCTTCATAATTTATTTTAAATAACTGCTTTTTTTTCTGTATCACCAGCATGCTTTGTCAGCTCTGTCACACAAATTTAGAAATAGTTTGGGAGTTTAGTTTGGGGTAGTTTAGATAGCTACTGCATTTACTAAAATTGTCATATGCAAAATATGGGTATGTCAACACCAATTTGGCCCATATTTTCTGACTTTTTTTTTGACAATTCAATAGATAAAGCTGAGAATCTGTTTGAAACCATTCTTCATTGACAACAATGGTGAATGTCTATTTTTATAATCAGTATAACACATTTTGTATCTGATCAATACTGAGTGATGGCAATGATAGACACTGATTTTAAAATAAACAGTAAGCAGAAAGAGACATGAACGCGTCTAAACATGCTCATGTACAATTTTTTGTCTTTGCTAGTCTTGTTTCGTCCCAGTAGCCAAGAACCAGTGATAAATAATTCTCCGTTCTGGGTGTGTGAGCTCTTCCTAAGGAAATATGCCAGTGGTGTCAATTATTAACACTTAAGAAGCATAAATATTCAATGAGCCTGATGGCCCATTTCAAGATGCTGAACAAACAAACAAACAACAAAATGATGGGGAAAACATAGGCAAATATGCAAATTGAGCTTGTTACATGCATCCCTCTAAATTAATATGAATTTATTCATTTCTCTTCATGACACAAATATTATGAAAACTGAAAAGGAAAAATGAATGTGTTTACTTACATACAGCACATCATTTACAATACTCAACATAAAAAATGCTGTACTATTTCAAACAAATCTGTAAAGATCAGCATATTGATCCCCAAATTTAGATTTTTCTCAAACTGGATGCACAACTGCAGAGAATGATAAAAATAGATATGGACTTTGCCTGACACCAACAAAAAAAAAAGATCTCCTAAGTGCTTTCATTTCTTTCAGGTCCTGCTTGCAACCAAAGAGTTTTCTATGAGCTATTAACTCTCTCTCTCTTCTTCTCCTTCTCTGTCAGCTTGACCCAGTTCTTAAGGGGGAGCTCCAAGGAACTGAGAAGAGTCCAAAGACAGGGCAAAGCATTATAGTCTGGTCTCTCTCCTGCTTTCTAATGTCTAGTTCTGCACCTTAAACCCCTTGTGTCTTCCTGAACTTGTCCTGGCCCCGTGTCTGCTGTACTTGTGCCATGTTTAGACACAGCCAGAGTGACATTCACACTCTGGTCCTTACAGACTAAGCTGTTTCTCTGCTTTGACGACATGACTGTGGACTGTTCAACCGGAGCTCCACTGAGACGGCTTCCAGCACTTCTAGCAAATTATAACTGAGCTTCTGCTGAGCCGCCCCAGGACATGCAGTCTGGTTCAGCAACAGATTCTGTATTCGGGTCCTCTGCTGGCCTCTAACAGTCTGGAGGCTGCAGAAAGACTGTTGGTTCTGCTTCTGACAACTTGCTGCTGTCTCCTTTTTCTGTAGTGTTTAAGGCATAATTTTTCAGTCTGAAGGAAATCCAAAACAAGGGCCTTGTTGGTAAAAAAAAGGAGAGCATACACAGTTGCAGTGTTGGAAAAAAGGAGAGCATACACAGTTGCAGTGTTGGGAAAGCTGCTTTAACCCTGTAAAGCCTGACATTTGAAATAATAGTTAGATAAATTAGTTAGACTTTTTTTTTTTTAATCTGAATGGTTTGTTGAAGTTGTTGAAAAAAATATAAAAGAAAGGTTTTATGTTTTGTATCAAATTGAATACAACAGGCTTTATGGCTCATATAGTATGATATAGTATGAATTAGTGCCGTCAAATGATTAATCACATCCAAAATAAAAGTTTTTGTTTAAACAATATATGTGTGTGTACTATGTATATTTATTAAGTATATATAAATACGCAAACATACATGTATATATTTAAAAAATATTTACATGTATGTATGTATATACTGTATACTGACAACACTAGTATGAATATGCAGCTCATACTGGAGGAGGGGGGAAAAGCAACTCAATATTATTCAGAAGCCCAAACTGAGCAAAAATATGCAGTTTTATTATCATTTTTATTGTGTGGTGAAACGTATAATGCAATGCAATACAGTGATGATGGTGAGATGTACAAATAGCTCTAGCTTGTAGTATTCTAAATGATAGCTGAAACTAGCACTTCTTGTGTTCATTTACCTCTTTATGATGAATTGCTTGTTGTATTCCTCTGTGAGTCACTTTGGATAAAAGCATCTGCTTAATGAATACGTGTAAATGTTTGTTGCATTATTTTAGTGTTGTGTGTTACTCTGCGTTGTCTTTGTGTGTTTGATCCTGTGCTCTATACATGAGTATTGGCCATGATTTATAGACAGGCCACTTCTGATGAACTCTGATTCATCTATTTTACCACCTCTATTATAATGTTTGTTATCAGTGCATTTTAAGGTAAAACTATGATTTTGTTCAAGTAGACTGGTATACATATACATTAAAATTGTCACTATATATTTTACAGTAGTTTCCTGTGAACCACAGCTTCCCTTTTTTACTGTAAATTTAACAGGACATTAATGCTTATATATATAAGGGGGCAATATATTTTTAGATATACAACATTATAAATTTATAATTTAACCAGTCCTATTTTATGGCACAAAAATAATGAAACCTTTTTTCAGTCTTTGAATGAACAAACAATATCAATTAGGCTGACAGCATTAAACCTGAACAGATAAAATAAAATACACTGTAATTTATATAACCAAGTTGAAAATATAGTGATGAACAGCAGAATTTAACATTTTTTTTCTTGCAGGAATTAGAATCAGTAAATCGCCTTTTTTTTTAAATGGTTCAAGTCCAAATGAACTGATTCAGTAAAATGAATCGCACGTTATAACACTGTATATGAGAGGACAGTTCACTTGCTCTGCTGTAAAGTTCTGTGTGCTGTACAAAAAAAAATGGAATGTAATATTTTGTCTTGCTAAAGCTTCAATACTTCAAAAATATTTTTTAGAGAAGGTGCTACTCTGAAAGCAGATGAAGTACTATCATAATATTGAAAAATGTTGTTGTTAATAGCGTTGCTATTTTAGTTATTTACTCAGTAACACAGATGTAACTCAGCTCATCACTACAGGGTCAGAATATACCATGTGTTTCCATTATGCTTTGGCTATCTTTTTGAAAAATACAGAAGACAAATATGAAACGTCTGAAATATTTATACTCCTTTCAGTATTTTAATATCTCTTTATGTGATGGTGGTCTTAGCTGTGTAAACCAAAAGTACTCTAAACACACATTTGCTCATATATGTTCAGTCAGAAAAGGTGAGTCATGAGCTGATTCACACAGCTTTATTGGCCAAAGTTAAACATTCGATTTCAAGAACAGCCTGTAAATCATAGAGGGGCATTAACCGCCATAATAAGCAGTTATAAACATTCACAGCAGAGCTGGTTTCCCAGTGTGCTCCACGTGCGTGCAAGCCTCCCTTAGTGTTTACGTTTCTCTGACAGATAACTGAAGCAGAAGGCTTACATTGAAACTGATGCAGGATGAATTTGCCCTGTTCTTGTCCTGTGGAAGAGTGGGCCTCTGAAAATGGGAGTGTCAAATGAGGGTGTGATAAATGAAGAGCACTCTGATGTAGAACGCCATTTGTTTGGAATGACATAAATCCCAGGTTTGGGCTTTTTTTTGGGGTCACCTACGCTCAAGGTAAAGGTGCTTCAAAAAGTTCTTCAAGCGATGCCATAGAAGAACCATTTTTGGTTCCACAAAGAACTATTCAGTCAAAGGGTCTTTATAGAACCATCTCTTTCTTACCTTTTTGTAATCTGAAGAACCTTCTTTCGCCACAAAGAACCTTTTGTGAAACAGAAAGGTTCTTCAGATGTTAAAGGTTCTTTATGGAACCATTTAGACAAAAAGGTTCTTCTATGGCATCGTGAAGCACCTTTATTTTTAAGAGTGTAAGTGAAAGAAGGGAATGGGGGCAGTCTGAATTAACTATTTTTAAAAGCACATATTTTAACACAATATCTAGGGATACATCAATGGCCATATCGGTATCAGCCATTGAATATAACTATATAATGTTATTGTTATTGGTCCAATACGTAAAACATGCCAATAAATTATAGCCACAATCACAATAGGATTCCACATTATTTCTAGTTGGCTTATCTATTTTTAAACACAAATAAAATAAAATGTTAGCATTTTGCTTGATTTCAACAACATCAAAAAAATTCATCATAGTACAGTCAAATTTTTCATATATACAGTAAGAAATGTTTGGTATCATTTGAATCACACAGAAATCTGAACTGTTTTTGCAATCAGTCTCACAAAAATGTAAACTGGACAATATATTGGTTACCAGTTCCAAAATATAAATAATTATCGGTTATTGGCATTGAGTAAACTTTCCATATCAGTGCAGTTGGCAGTTTTAGATCTAGATCACATGAACTCAAGCAAAATAATGAAAACAGATAGATTCTGCTTTCTAAAAGAGTATCTTACACTGTAAAATGATTTTTCTAAGTTGGAAATAAAACAAAGATTATTGTAGTATGTATTACAAAAAAAAAATACATTTTCAGTCTTTCAGCTTTCACAGTTAATTTGATATGTTTCTTGCCATTTCTTTTCATTTGTGAAATTTACTAGCACTGAGTGGAAATGGTTCTGCCTTTTTTGCAGTACATCACACTGTTTTATCTGTATTTTGAATTTTGCACAGCATTGCATTGTGTTTTAGGGTTAATGGAAATTTCCGTAAAATTTATGGATAGCGCCCTGCAGAAAATTACCAGTACATGTCTTTTTCCAACCTTCCAGGCTAGTTTATTTCTAGTTGGTCCATGCTGGATACACGTCAAGCTGGTGGTATAACTATGCTGTACTATCTGAGATCAAATGGTTTAGTGGCACGCTTGCCTGACAGACCCAACTGTACAAGATGGCAGGTCAAAGACAAAGGAATAATAGGCTGATAATAAAGGTCACCACCATCACTAACAGCACAACAACAGACTGACACACGAAGCATTGTGTAGGAACGGCGTGGTGAGATACAGCCAACAAATGAAACTTGATGAATGCGGTGAGAGAGACAAGATCTTGTTATAATGTAAATTGTTTCATTATTATTCACAATAATAGGAATATGCATTGAAACCTTTGTCCGTATCTGTATCTACTGCAATGACAAAATGTATCTGTTTCTGTATCTCTATTCAGATAGAACCAAATGTGTGAGGTGCTTAACCTGTAAATTGATTCCATTTAGCAAATGGAAAAATAAAGCTAAAAAATGAGCTAAAAAGGTTCTGCTTGAGTTAGAAATACAATAGCAACAGCCAACAGCATTGATTTAATGTTACACTTGACAAGTTTGGATTTTGGAGACATGCTCAATAAAAGGATATACAAGACAGCCATCTGAAACATGAATTCAAACTCTGTGATTTCATTCATAAAGTTCACACTTATAATGGCTTCACAAACTCACCATTGAATTATATTTTTTGACATATTCAAAATACAAATATATAAGAATACTGCTTCATCCTTTATTCTTTTGTTTGCTGGATAATCAGTCTAATTCATTATTCATTTTGAAGTCATTCTTCACACCTTTCTTAATAAGTTAATATGCATATATATAAGCAGTATATTTCATTGTACACATGGGGTACTTTTTATCCCTGTGTGCACCAAACCCATCTTGAGTGTTTGTTGCTAAAAAGCTAATTTTTTAGTTACATCTGACCATAGAAGCCAGTCCCATTTGAAGTTCCAGTTGTGTCTGACAACAGAATATGCTGGGGATTGTTTTTGGATGAGAGCATGTTCTTTTCTTGATTTATTTCTTGAAACCCTCCCAAACAACATGTGGTTTTAAGGTTTTCTGACCCTGAGACTCAACTATTTTCTGCAATTCTCCAGCTGTGGTCCTTGGA
>NW_015547685.1:1978706-1978964 GCF_001515605.1 Sinocyclocheilus anshuiensis
TTTCATAATGATATTTCCCCCCATTTTAAATTCTTATTATCCAATGAAAGGTTAGATTTTTGTGATTTTTGTTATTTTTATTTTTATTTTTTTGAAAGCAAGGATGTATTACATTGATCAAAAGTGACAGTAAAGACATTTATAACTTTTTTTTTTAAATATAACACATTTATAAAAAATATTTATATTTCAAATAGATGATGATTTTTTCCCCATCAAAGAATCCTGAAAAATATGCATCACAAGTTTGATAATATA
>NW_015547685.1:1979010-1991578 GCF_001515605.1 Sinocyclocheilus anshuiensis
TATCACAAGTTTGATAATATATATATATATATATATATATATATATATATATATATTATAAAAAACTGTCATTTTAAATGGTAGTGGTAATATTTCACACTAATCAAATAAATGCAGCCTTAGAGAGCATAAGAGACTTATTTCAAAAACATTAAAAAATCTTACCAACACTAAAATTTAAATGGTAGGGCATAACAACAACTAGTGTCACACATTTCCACTGTTTGCAAGTTCTAATTGCATACAGTATATTAGGTTCATTGCCAAAATCAAACAAAGCTGTAAAGTGACAAGTAAGATACACTGTTAAACATCAACACAGGATAGACTCTCAAACAGTCACCACTTTTAAACAAATCAAGAGAGTGGAACGTTATACAGCTGATTTAACGGAACGACATTCACAGCCACATCAAAGGAACACTTCTCAGGTTCTCTGATGAGTCAAAACACCTCTGGCTATTATTTCAACAGAGTTTTGAACAGCGTACAGTTACAACAGCCCTGCATTCCACCAGTTCCTTGTGTAAATATCTGGTGTCGACGTCTCTCATTGAGAAGGGAGGGGCGGCCTGGCAAGAGGAGAGAGTGAGCCACGGAGAGTCCCAGAAGCAGCACGCGGGCCGCCACAGAGGACGGACTCAAGCTGTGCGGTTGCCTCCCTGGTAAGGACCACACACACAAAGGGCCCAAAGAAGCCAGGCCACCTCAGCGAAGCTGTGGAGAGGCAGACATGTTTGACTTGGAGAGCTGAAGAATGAAAGAGGGATTATTCGACAGTCTTGGATTGAACAAGATACACCGGTTTTATGTGCATGAGATAAAGACTATGCTTCTGACAAGTCTAAGCCTGAAAACGTGACTCAAGTTAAATCAGAGGCACAGTGTTTATTTCTGGAAGAAACTGCATTGCCACTGTGAAAACTGAGAAGGGTGTATAAAACGCAGTAATTACACAAACAATAAAATCTTAAAGGGATAGTTCACCCAAAAATGAAAATTCTGTCATTATTTACTCACCCTCCTGTTGTTTCAAACCCGTCAGACCTTTGTTCATCTTCGGAACATAAATTAAAGGGGTCATATGATGCAATTTAAATTTTTCCTTTCTCTTTGGAGTGTTACAAGCTCTTGGTGCATAAAGAATATCTGTAAAGTTGCAAAGACTAAAGTCTCAAATCCAAAGAGATATTCTTTATAAAAGTTAAGAGTCAACCACGCCTACCTAAAACCATTTTTGATGAGATCTGAGAGCTCTCTGACCCTCCATAGACAGCAAGGGTCATGAAACTTTTAAAGTCCAGAAAGGTACCAAAAACATCGACAAAATAGTCCATGTGACATCAGTGATTCAACCATAATTTTACGAAGCTATGATAATACTTTTTGTGCACAAAAAAACAAAAAATACTTAACTTTATTCAACAATTCTCCCCCGAGTTACCATCTACCGCCATTACTGAGAGTAACACAATGCATGCGCGTGCTTTCCTCTGCTCGTAAACAAGGCGCAGCGCATGCGTGTTCTACATCAGCAGCATAACATGCATGCATCAGCCGTAGCAAGGAAATCGGTGACAGGTGTCGTCCTATCAGCTGCACTCTGGCTGTAGGTGTCACATTTATTATCCCAGGGTGTATGCGGTAATGATCGGCAGGAAGCATGTGTGCATGTGGGTGGTGTGTCTGAGCGCTGAAGGAGTTATTAAGGGGATGATGTCAACACTCAGCCTGCCTCATGTTGCCTAATCAGGCCTGCACTGCCCAAAGCCTCCTACACAGGGAGGTCTGGGCTACAGTCCATGCCTGTCAGACCCACATCACCGCACACTACTGTGGAGAGCAGCGCGCACACACACACACACACACACACACACACACACACACACACACACACACACACACACACACACATTCACTACTCCACACACTCACACTACTAACTATAGTGTCAAGCTGCCACACAATTGACACAGAGTGGCTGTTTGTATGCAAACCATGTCACACTTGTTTGTTTGTTAAGTTTCGGAGTCACTGGACAAAACATGCTTTTCTGGAAGGCACATTCTGTGCTGTAACTTTGTCTGCTTTAACAACTGAAGAGCTTTGATCTGACCAGTATCATTTAAGGGTAGGATTGCGTATGTGGGGCAGAAGATGACATCTTGTGAGCTCTTGAAAGTAGACAGACATCAAACAGCTGCAGAGCAGTCATTAATTCCACTGCCGATGGTCAGACAGCCAAGACCTTGACAGCACCGGTCTGTGCAGAGTTCTTGACTAAACTTGACAGGAAGTGACAGAGAACTGCCGCTGACACTGTGCTCCTCAGATACATGAAAGAACATGTGGAAAAAGAGAGAAAAGGCTGCTGCATCAAAAAGCCCTGTGGAGGTGTTTGACATGAGCTGTTTTAATCCTCTCTGATTAGAGACTTGGAAAGGCATATATTTTTAATACTTTTAATACTTAAAAATATAGAACTTTAATTTATAATCCAATATGTGACTTTTTTTATTATTCAGAAAATGTGAGTGTATTCAACTGCAAAACTTGTGCAAAACCACAGTAAGGTGTTTTAGTTTGAAGCATGTTGCTATGGGGTTTCTGTTTGGTTGCTTAGTTGCTTATGATATTCTAATCTGTAGATATATCTCAGGTCCCTCCTTGAAAAGTAATAGTACACCTCTACTCAACATGCCACATAATTTGAGTTGTCATTTTTGTATGTATCACATACAGTGTGTGAGTTACATTTATTACTAACCATTACGTGTTATAAAAGCTAAAAATATGTGCAATATTTATAGTGGTGCTTGGAATTTAGAAAGTGGATAAATGTTTTTTTTGTCAAAAACTGGTGGAATCCACTGCAAAAAAGAACCAAAACATATGGTCATAAGAAATGTCTGGAACAGAGTATGGGGGTAAAAGGTTACACACAAATGTTCCTCGTATACACACTCACATAAATAAATCCTTGCTTTGGTAACTTTCTCAGAGAAATCCCAGTATAAGACAGATGTGAGCAGGTGCTACAAGCTGGCACTGAGAAAGAGAGTGACATCACATCTTCTGGAGTTAATACAACAAGTGTAACTCCAAATATCCCTGATCACTATTCTCAGAAAGATCTCATTTGAAAACTATCTTCCTCTTTTAGGGTGTTTTCACACCCGAGCATTTGTTTCTGAAGCTGGTGCGTTTTCTCCCTTGGTTCGGTTCGTTTAGGCATATGTGAACACGGCAATCGCGCTCGGATCCGCACCAAAACAATCGCTCCGAGACAGCCTGAACGAGGAGGTCTCGGCCCGATTGCAAACGAACTCTGGAGCAGTTCGATATAAGTGTGAAAGCAATCCGACCCAAAGGACCAACAAACCAGGCTATATCACAATGTATGATGGGTAATTACATAAAGTTGCATAAAGCAGCAGAGATTGTATTGCTAATGGCTCTCAAAATGAACCGTGGGCTAACTTGGAGCAGGGAAGAAGTGAAATGTTTAACTGAAATTTGGTCAGACAAACACATTGGTGAACAGCTCTCCAAAACACTCCAAAACACAGAAATGTATGAAGTGTTTAGCAAGCGCTTAAAATAAATGGGCTTTAATCGATCAGTTGAACAGTGACGCGCGAAAGCAATGAAACTCCGTCAACAATATATTAAAATGAGAGATTCGCTTTGTAAGACGGGCAGTTCAGGGGAAGAAAAGGACAAATTTGTGTGGTTTGACGACCTAGACAAAATACTTGGCACGTCGATCCTGGAAAATAAACAGATGCACTCTGACCAATTAAAGGAGAGTTTACTTGCATGTGACTTGTATTAACAAAGTTTGGTCCTTTTGGAAATATTGCCTTGTGAATGCGAACCGAACCAAGATGAAATTGCAACATTGTAGCGATTTAACCCCCAGTTTCTGAACAAAGCCATTGGTGAACAGCTCTCCAAAACACTCAAAAACACAGAAATGTATGAAGTGTTTAGCAAGCGCTTAAAATAAATGGGATTTAATCGATCAGTTGAACAGTGACGCGCGAAAGCAATGAAACTCCGTCAACAATATATTAAAATGAGAGATTCGCTTTGTAAGACGGGCAGTTCAGGGGAAGAAAAGGACAAATTTGTGTGGTTTGACGACCTAGACAAAATACTTGGCACGTCGATCCTGGAAAATAAACAGATGCACTCTGACCAATTAAAGGAGAGTTTACTTGCACGTGACTTGTATTAACAAAGTTTGGTCCGTTTGAAAATATTGCCTTGTGAATGCGAACTGAACCAAGATGAAATCGCAACATTGTAGCGATAACCGAACCAAGATGAAATTGCAACATTGTAGCGATTTAACCCCCAGTTTCTGAACAAAGCAACTGATCTACAGATGTGAAAGCACCCTTAAAGGCCGCAGGTGAGCAGAGATTTGTTTATGTATTATTATCAGGGAGTGAAAGGGAGGGAGGTGGATCTGGCAACCCCAATGCACAATATTTTATGTATTTACATGCATACTATATACACATTGGGTAGAACATTATTATTTTAGAGCTACCTTGCGATGAAGCACACAAACTGTGAGAGACACTTTCCTGGAAGGTCTAGTATTCCTGCCAAATGCCCTGAGCAAACTCCCTAATGGCCATCAACTAATACGGATAATGTTGTAAGGGAAGGTTTATGCTGGTCTGACAAAGGTTCAACTTTAAAGACCTCATGAAATCATTTAATGACTAGAGTTTTCTGTTCTGTGCTCACGCATTACCTTTTGAAAAGCAAGTCAAAAGCATCTGTGACCACTTGATTCCCATCAAAATTAATTTCCCTCAAAAAAAAAAAAAAGGGTTACAATGAAATATCCATAAATATGGCCAATCCATAAACCTTAAAATAATCACTTTTTTAATATTATAGCCACAAGATATAAACCAATGTCAACATGATTTTGTGGGGGGTAAATAACATACTAACCTTTCATGTGAAGTTATATCCAATTTTATATCTAAACAAAATTGCTGTAACACCATAAACCCTGAAATGACTGTAAAATGAGAACATTACAGATTACATAATCCTTTTAACAGAAGAAATAACATGCTTTTATAAAATGTTTGCTTTGAAATCCATAAATTGGCTTAAAATAATTTTTGTGGTAATAAAAATGATATCAACTGACCTTAAGTATTAAAAACCGGCATATTCTTTTAAGTGCCTTATATGTGCTAAAAGTAAAAACAGTTAAAAAAAAATGTACATACATACATATGGTCTTGATAAATAAAGTAAAAATATAAAAAAATATAATACATTATAAAAAAAAAATTCAATGTCCTTGGAATGTGTAAAACAAACACAAAAAAATCCAGGTCCTTACATAAAATTTTAAGTGGTTAGGTGGCAGAGTACAGCATGTCATATTTCTAACCATAAGAAAGCCCATCTGATCTCAGTCAAAGCCAGACATCAGAGGTGTTTAAAAATGCCTCATTGCTCCATCATTGCAAGTCATGAAGCATCGCAGCGCAATGACCCGACTGTACCGAGGTGTCATAACAAGTGTTGCATAAATCATTCTGTTTCTCCTGGCAGGCAGCAGTGTATCATGAATGATTGATGTCTGGCCCTTCTACTCCATGTCCTAATGCATGCTCAGGGCTCTTTTCCCTGAAATAACAGTTTTGATGACCCCAGGGCTGGGGGAGGGCGGGTTAGACAAGAACACTCAAGTTGGGTTATTTCTGTATGAAATATTGATCGCCACTGATGGACCATTACCATGTAGAATAGGATGGATTACCACAGAGAAGAGAAACTATCTGAGGACTAGCGATAGAGACGAAGGGAATTAAATGGGAGATCTGACAGGAGAAAAGCCACCATGCTGATAAAAATACAGAGAACAAGTGATTTAGGGAAAAGTAGAGATGTTAACTCATGGTAGGGGCCTCTCTCAAACCCTTTCTGCTTTCCTCTCTCTCTCTCTTTCCGTTTCTCTCATTCCAGCTAAATGCACTTGCTGCTGGGCTATCACAACTGAATAATTGGCAGATCAGTTAAGGGCCTGTGTATCTCCCCTACCCTGTGGTTCAGGCACCACATGGGTGAATATTCTCCACCTCCTGGATCACCTGCTGCTCTGGACCGGGATCGAAATCAAGCCATTCATGATACACAGAGTAAGATATTTACTGGTGGGGGGAAAATACACTCGTGGACAAGTTCTTAGAAATGTACTCTTTGTATTCAAGTTGGGTTCATTTGATTTTGAAAAACCTTAACATTTTCATGTTTTACTTTTAATGGGTAGTTCACCTAAAAATTAAAATTCTGTCATCGTTTACTCACCCTCAAGTTGTTCCAATCTCAATGAATTTCAAAACACAAAAGAAGATATTTTGAAGAATGTGGGTAACCAAACAGTTGCTGGACCACATTGACTTGAAGTTTGAAGATTGAATTGAAGTTTTGTTGTTGTTGTTGTTGGTTCCTCCATTCCTTGGAGGTCAATGAGCACAGTCAACTGTTTGGTTACACAAATTGTCCAATGATCCAGTAAGTGAATGCATTTAAACAATCAGTCCAAAACAGAGCTAATGTAAAAAAAAACAGGCTGATTACATCCGAGATGGCAGAGAGAATATAGACTCACGTTGCGTTTTTAGTGAATTATTCATCGAGCTCTGTCATATTCTGTGATTATTTCTGAAGAGCGCGAGCCCTCACGCATCGCGCTGTGTGAAATTCAGACTGAACAGAACGTCAAAACATCCCACCGCTGTATGATAGGCAAACTACGTTTTCTCAGCTGGATAAAGCAAACCAGCTTCTCTCTAGTAAAGTTTTGATGGTTGAGGACGTACAGGAGGCGTACAGTAAGCATGCGTGACTCTGATATATTGATGCACAAACAAACCGTGTATGAGCACACTTTGACGCACAGATCATACATTGTATTTATGCAAAGACACATTTCAGTACATTCACGTTGTTTCCACACACATTCTATAGGATAATGTTTTCATGTTGCTTTGTTTAATCATTCTGAATGGATCCATGTAGCCTACTGTAGTGGATATATGCAGTCAGCTCAAGGCGGTTGGTTTATTGTTTTTTGGCATCTCCATATGGTCCTGTTCGGTATCACAACTTAACTTGTCTACTGTAAACATACTATACACTATGCATTCTGAAAAGTTTTTTCAGTATTTTTTTTTATGTGTGCTTTGGTGTATACAAATGTATCAATTATATTAACTTTTATCATTCAATTTCCATAACCAAATCATATCATTTGGTTCTTTTGGAGTCTCCAGTTGTCCTTTTTTGAAAATACATCTAAATTTATCTTGAAATAAGCTTGCAGAAAATACAGTATTATAAGAATCACCCTTCAATCTTTTGGTTTACTTTGCTGGATATAGTAAATAAAAATAAAATGAATGTGCAAGATAAATGGTGTACGTTTAATTTCATGATAAGTGTGCGATTAATTGCAATTAATCACACAGAAAGGGTGCAAATTAATCCAATTAAAAACTGTAATCTATTGACAGCCCTATTTTTGGATGAACTATCCATTTAATGACTCTAATGTCATGTGATGTAACAATCAAGTAAAAAGTAATAACATATTCTCTTTATACTTTGAGTACATGCAAGTGTACAAATCTATTCATTTTTTAAAGTTCACTTTAAAAAAGAAAATAAATAAAATATATTTTTCAAGGTGAAAAGTTTTGTGTACAAATATCAAGCTTTTAGGAAGTCACACAAGATGGCATTTTACAACCTGAACTAACATTGACATGGCATAAAATTCAAATTATCAGATATTTTAAAAGACTTACTGACCTTAACACACAGACATATGGGTCTGCAGGGATTCCTCTCTATGGTGTCATTTCCTGTTTTGTTTAGTTTTTTTCTGCATGTTCATTGGACCACATGACTTTTTGAAAATAATAACACTTACTTAAGTGATTTTCTGTTCTATATATATATATATACATTTTTCATTATGATATCAGGATAGTTAACAGTCTAACATTTTTTACTTTGTGCCTCCTTTATACCTTTAAGGCATGTTCACACTAAGAACGATAACTACAAAGATAACTATAATGTTAACTATATTAGTATCCACACCAATACACAATAACATTCTGTTTACTATAAGCATGCACTGCCCTTATGTTTTATGTCACTATGAATGCTCACGCTCTTTAAAGCAGGATGGATTTAGATTGGGTGTCAATGTTTTTGTCATTCATCAGCTGGAAAAAAAATCTTTCTAAAATCGATCCCAATGATATCATTCCTCTATGCCGTTATTGTTACAGCTGTGGTGTGATTTTTAAACCTGTATCTTAATTATTATCGTTATCATCCTAGGTCTGAACGGGACTTTAGACTTTTTAAGTTTTTTTGTGTTACAGTGTAATTACACAAAATAAGTACTGAGTAATTTCAATTAACTTACTAAGATTAAGGTTAGGGTTCAGTTTCGGGTTATTTACTTGTATTTATGCATAATTTACTGTTATTACTATAGTAAGTACATGTAACATGTAACTAAGCAACTATAAAAAAAGGTTATCCACAAAACATATCTAGGTTGAAAATACACTGCTTCTCAAGGAAGAAGAAAGAGCAGCACAGCTTTATTCCTTAAACCGACAATAATTCTAGTGGGCAACAACAATCGCATGTTCACAGGTCATGTGGCTGCGGTCACATGCTCGTCTGAGAGTGAAGCCGGGACCACCCTGTCTGCTCCACTAACTCTCAAAGCAGACATTTGAAAGCACTTGCAAGGTCAAAACTAAGTGTAAGGCAACATGACTGTGATGTGTGAAGCAGTTTAAAAGCCAGATGAACGCCTAGTGCTCTAATCCTTCCTTTCAAGTGTTGGGTTAAGAAAGACAACTGGTACAAGGAGTTTAAGTCCAACTACCACTCAACCCTATAAACCTTCAGACTTATCCTTCCTTTGCATACAAATGTGACTGGAAAGAATTTAAAAAAAGAATCCCTACAGCTGCTGCAGGCAAACACTGAGCTTGTATGAGTGAAATCAAAAGATGTTCTGACACTGCTTCTTCAGAAAATCCTTCATCCTGTGAATAATTTTACAGCTGATTAGTTGCAAAATGGACATTTGAAATATGCTGGGCTGGAAAGTGGCAGCAGGAATTTCTGTCTTTATTCCAAGCAAAATGCTACATCACCAGCATCAGCAAAACTGACAGCAAGTGAAGTGAATCTGCTTACTATCTGGGAAAATGATATGCTTGTCCAGTCAAGGTGCTTATCTGACACATTTACAATAAATTATTCAATGACGAGCAGTGGAGTGTTGTGAATAAACTCATTAGCTCATGATATTTCAGGCTACATTGTCACAAGGTTTCAAATAAATGAATGTGTTGACGGAGCAAGAGGAGAAAGAAATCCCTCAGGGAACAAGAGCTTCAGACTTCCTTTAGTGCACATGTCTTTTGGAGAGGGAATGAAACATATAATTGAATAAAACTGTACTGTACTAGTATTACAACATCACAGTACAGGTAGAAGAGTCCAGGGAGTGTTGTAATACATTTTGATTCAATGCCTGTAACTCTATTTTTGTACATCGTCTCTCATACAAGTTTTAAGATTCCCATATTTATCTGGTAAGAATTAAATGAAATGGTTATTAATAAAAAAAATGATTGTTCAAATAAATGGCCACTACAAATCAATGTGCCACTTCTAATCACATTTCTTTGAAAATATGTACTTTTATTTAATTTAAAACAAAACAATTTCTCTTGATGCAGGGTTGTGCAAAATTCAGAACTGAAGAATTGTTTCCTTTCTATGAGTGTGAATTTGAATTGAACTGAATTGGCCACACCCCACAGAAGAATGAAATGGAATGAACTTACTGAATTGTAATTCAATGAAATTCAACACAGGCAATGCATTCTGGGAAATTGTTCCATCCATCCATGCATCGCTATTGCCTTCACAAGTCTTTGTCAAGTCTTGACAAACTTTACTCATCTAATTAAAAAAGTCAGCTGAATTTTAATTCGTTTTAATTCTACTTCCTTATATTCAAATTCTATGCTGTTTTATACCTCAGTTCAAATTAATTTTCTTAAACCTAAGAGACAAATACTTTTTAATGATGACTTCTGTATGATTCTTTCTAAATGGCATTCCCTTCTAAAGTTTCAGAAGTAAAGTTGCTTGCCGTTTATCACTTGCTATTCTGTTTATTTAAAATTTTAAGCCAGCTACATTATTGAAATGTGAACATATGGGTCTTTAATCCATTATTGATGGTAATCAAAATTTCCTTCTAAATGTGTCCCTCATGATGTTTTTCCCCTCTTTTGATGAAAGAAAGTGCACAGCTCGACTGCTGGCATGCAGATCACTTTTTCAGGACAATCTCCAAAGAGCTGCTGAAACCATGCCAAAGTACTACCTAAACACAAAAACTAATAAATGGACTGGCCTAATTCAAATAAAAACTTATTTTGTCCACTTTTGCTGAGTAATGCACTAGCTCATCCCTCATGAAAGCAATATTTCCATTTCAAATCATAATAAAAAGTATGCCTTCAAAGCATTCCCTCAGCCCAAGCCAGAGACTGAGGAAAGAGACTGGCCTGCATTAAGCCTTGTCAGGACAATGGATGATGTTTATTCACGCCCTCTAAATAGATCACCGTCTTGTATTATACCGATAGCCATAAACAGAAAGCAAGAGGGCTTTTAACCTTTCACCTCTGCTAGATGATCAAACTGCTAAAACACCTCAGTGATGCTACCAAGCTCATAGAGACTGATTTACACCAGTGTTATTTTAATGTTATTTACTGTATAAACTATAATAGTATTTTTAATTAGCGTTTGTTTTATACTTTCAGTTTTCATTTAAATTTTTTGTAATTCTGTTTTGTTTTTTAAAATATTTTTTATTTATAATAACATTTGTAATTTTTATGCAAGTGTTTAAAGTTTAATTATTTCATCTTTTATTTTATTTCAGCAATAATTACTGAAAAAGATTTTTAATCATTTTAAATTTAGTTAACAATAACAACATTGATTTACACAGAGAATGAAGACCTAAGAGCTGTGAAACACCAGACGACTTCTCAACAAATAGCATTTTTCAGTCGATTATGGGAACGAATTTGTGCTAGTCCAGGCATAGCGAAGCGAATACTTACTAATTAGCCAGCCAACCTTTTTCAGCCCACATGTGACATGTGTTCATCTCACATTACAGCATTACAATAGGGGAGACTGGGGAGTGTTGTAACACTATTGGTCACTGTCATATACAATGACCACCCACTGCGTGATGGTTTATAATTGATCTGGTTTATAATTAGATTTTTGATCATCCTAATGGATGTTAAATTACTGGTATCATCCTGCTGAAGCAGGCATGTGACAGTGAAGTGTTTTAGAAAGAGGAAACAAATGGAAAGAACAGTAATGCTCCTTAATTCATTAAGTGTGAAAAATAGATGTGCATGAGCTTTTAGAAATAAACTTTAATGACTGTTTGTAAAAGTGAAACTCTTTATTGTAATTTCACTTTAACCATACTATGATTTTCCGTCTGTCCAGTACTATCCTACCTGTATTTTTCGACTCTAATATTCGCCTGCTGCTACATGGATCGTATTCCATCTTGTTTACACCTGCTCAGTGGGTCTGTTTAGCCATGTGCCAATTAGGACCTAATTAAATACTGGATACTAAGGTCCAGCTCAGTAAGTTTTGAACCCGAGTTCATCCGTTGATCTTGTCTGACAGATAAGGTGTCTGTTCTGAGTCTAAACCTCCACTTGGAGAAAATCCAGTTCATTATAAAAAGCCTTTTGGGGGATGAGGGGGATGGGGGGATGGGTAAAGAAGCTCAAGTGTTTAGGATCTATAATGATCCCCTCATGCAAGTTTGGGTTTTCCATCCTGTGAGCAGGGATGACAGAAGGAGGATACAGCTGCTGCAGGATTACAAATCCATATCAATCCACCCTTTGTTCACCTGAGTGCCAGTGCATTCTGTACACTTGAGAGCATTCATAGAAAACCAATCATTTCAGGGCTTGTTTCCCAGGAACTTTCAGTAACAGCCTTCTTCTCTGAAGTTCTCTTTGCTTTAAAAATGTAAAAATTGCCTAATGTCCTACATACTGCTAAAATGCCAAATGGCACTAACTGAACTTTCAAAGGCTGTAGAGTGAACAGGCAAAGTCAGCTGCAACACTACATTCAAACAGGAAGACCATTGGATTTGTTATACATGTACTCCACATCTGGATGAAAACACTAAATCCAGCCTTGCCTGGTCTCAGCTGGTTTGGTTTGCTGGTTTTAGAAGGATTTGGGTACTTATCAGCTAAGACACTGGATAAGTGACCAGCTAAACCTACTTTGTCATGTTGGGAGACCAGCTAGACCTGCAAGCCAAGTAGCTGTTTTCTTTTTCTTTTCTTTTTTTTTTTGTTAGACTTCTTCATTTTCTTCTCTGCTTCTCCATCTTGTCATGGCTCAGTGG
>NW_015547685.1:1991688-1994316 GCF_001515605.1 Sinocyclocheilus anshuiensis
TCTTCCTTTTCTTCTCTGCTTCACCATCTTGTCATGGCTCAGTGGCAATTCCCTGAACAATAAAGACAAACTGGCACAGCGGTTTACAGTGATGTGTACGAAAAATGTCAATGACACACATCATTCGTTTAGTTTGTCTCTTGCCAAGGTGTCCTGTGGCTTCAGCAGAAAGAGAGAGCTCATTTATATGCCATACACAGGGAGCAGGTGTTTCAGCTCATGGCTAGCTTAACATCAGTTAATGCTCCTCAAACCCCCTGCAGGCAAAATCATAAGGATGATCTGTAAAAGAAAAGACAAATATAACACACACACACATACCATATATATATATGTATATATATATATATATATGGTATGGTATATTTGATTTGATTTTCTGGTCTAGCTGGTCTCTGAGCCTGATAAGTAGGTTTAGTTGATCAGTGTGTGTGTGTGTGTGTGTGTGTGTATATATATATATATATATATATATATGTGTGTGTGTGTGTGTGTGTTGGCATCCGAGCCGTCGCATCCTGCCGTTTGATGTGAATGAAGCGGGTTGTGGAAATCATGCAATTCATACAATCTGTGCTCCTGTTCAACTATTCATCTTCCGTTTCAAAGACCTGCATGCTAGAGTTTAACCATATCTTCTACTCCATTTGTTCTCGTTGACGGTTTAAAACTGTACGTGAAATCCAGCAAATGTAATTATGTAAATCCGACAACCCCCGTTGCAACCTAAAAGCCGAATACAGCCGCGTGCAAACGTGTTTGATGGTGATTACTTAGCAACAGGGAGGTGATTTGCTTTAGCGCTGTGAGATTTTTCATTATACACAGCCATTTAGTAGCAATTACTTAATGTGCCAGTGGGGCATGCCCTCCAAATGGCTAATAACACTTTGTGTATGCAGGTCTAAATATAAAAATAAATCATGCAGTCTTGTCTTAATCCACCAGCAGATGGGCTGCTTTGTCTGCTCTTCACCGGACGCCTATTCCAAGAAGCTGGATCATCTATCTTGTCAGACTAGAGGTGGTACACCATTTGGGGTTCTCCATGGCTGGGTCTGGGTTGTTTATGATGGCACTGGGGCGAATGATGGATGTCTTCCACTCTTGAGGAAGTTTTTGGTATGTGCATCCCTTCTCAGTGAGGGTGAGCAGAGGGGCTGCCAGATGACAGCAGTGGAGGAGGCAGGAGCAGGAGGGAGGGTGGGCATTTCTGAGCCTCCGGGCTCTCAGGGCAGGTGTGCGCTGCCCACACACACCAAATCGCGACTCCCTGCACCGGGAGCGCGTCAGACAGGGGAATGAAAGGGCTGGCAGACAGTTCAGGGCAGACTGGTAAGTCCGAGGAAGGTGGGAGGAGAATGGGCATGTCCACATATATATCTGCCTCCCAGTCTGTTAGGTCCCCTTCAAAATCCAGCAGTCCCAGATCCCTTGTAAGCTCACCCTCAGCCATGGTGCAGTGGGTGGAGCTTCTCTCCGCGCTATCGCTGTCCATGGCCTTCTCCCTCGTGGTGAGCATTGTAGCCGGCTCTCGCACCTGGTCTGACATCATTTGAAGCTCCGGCTCTGCGGTGATCCTCAGCTCTGTCGCGCCACTGGGCGATGGCTCGTCGGTTGCGGTGGGCTCGGGTTTTGACTCTGCGCAGCGGGGTGATGGTAGGTTGGGCTCTGGGTCGGGCTGTGGTCTGGATCGGGGCCGGACGCTCTCCAGAAACCAGATGATCGCCTCCCTCCAGTTCAGTCCAGTGGTGTCTGGGAGGTCAACGGGGCGATGGTAATTTCCCCCGATCCAGAACAGTGAGTTCAGCGCAGCGTTGTCGTCGCAAGCTGGCTGAACTCAACCGCATACTCCAAGATGGGAAGGTCCTTACGGGCTAGGGCGGTGAATTTAGCGGCGAGGGGCTCCATAGGGGGGAAAACAAAACTGTACAAAACACGGAAAACAAACGGAGGGGAACACACAATATACTTATTTTTGTTGGTCAGGTCTTCTGTCAGGAACGGTGTCAGAGGGATGTAAAAAATTATTTTCCAAAGCTGTAAATAAAACAAAGTCTATTGAAGTAAGTTTTACAAGAAAATACTATTTCAGTCAGTCTACTTCGAAATTTAATATTTAATGCAATGTGCTACTTGCCATTTATTTGTAATCAAATGAAATTGCTTCTGCACAATTTTTTTCTGTGTTATCAATAGACTCGTTAGTTTAAAGGGGTCCTATTATGCTTTTTCACTTTTTTAATTTTAGTCAGTGTGTAGTGTGTATGTTTGGGCATTAAAAAGATCTAGAAAGTTACAAATCTCAAAGTCCACTCCAAAGGGAGATATTTCGTTTTTTAAAAATCCCTTTTCAAGAACTACAACGAATGGCTCGTTTGGACTACAGCGTTTGTTTTCCGGGCTTTGTGATATCACAAAGCGGCTCATTGGAATATCATTACAAATAATTCCCGCCTACAGAAATCCGAATGGTTGGGGGTTGGGGAGGGGCGAGGTTGTGGTTAGAATGCTTGGTTGAGTGAGTGCATCAGACGAGACGACGAAGAAGAAGAGCTGCTGTGCTGTAGCGTCAAATTTTTGGCATGTCTAGAACAGCGGTTCTCAATTCCAGTCCTCGCGTACCCC
>NW_015547685.1:1994877-1996025 GCF_001515605.1 Sinocyclocheilus anshuiensis
CAGGCTGGGGAGAAAGGTATTTTAATAATGTAAATTATGTGAAAAATAATGCGTTTTTCGAACCACCAAGCATGAGAGCATGTTCTAGTACACCCCCAAAACAAAATCAAGACTTTGTAAAAGAGCATAATAGGACCCCTTTAAAGGAAAAATACAAATTTGAACTCCTCTTTATGGTTTTACGTCAATCTTTATGACTTTTTCTTCACATTGGAACGAGATTTTTTTTTTGTTGTTCATACTATTAAAAGTCATCATATTGGGGTCCAGTATTATTTTACACCACACTGACTTGGTGTAAAATAATACTGGAACATTTCTTCAAAATATCTAAGCAACAGTAGGTTGAGCAAATAACATTTCCATTTTTTTTTTGTGAACTATTCCTTAATGTATGAAAATTTTCCTAAGAAATTAACCATCATAATATTGTCATAGAATGTAGATAAGGAGCATAACTTTTTATCGTTCCTCAGGTTTAGTACCTCGGCTAGTTAGAATTCTCAACAGCATCAGAATTCATTATGTTTCGTCGCAGGTAAATCATTTCAATAGGACATGAATAATGTAGGACCCTCTGAAGCCCCTGGCCTTGGAACAGAGGAGGAGATGGGGAATTGCAAGGGGTTAATGTAGGTCTGGCTTTTCCATCCTTATGGTTACAGCTGAGGAAATCCACAGGGAGCATGAGGCTCAGCGTCTTCCAATTTTCACAACATCACCAAGACAATAATCATTTGGGCCAGGAGCAGACACACAGGAAGGCCTCAATACCACAGTATGACTCACATGGATTGAGACTGAAGGGTGAGGTGAGTCAGGGGTGAGAGATGATGGGTGTATGAGCGGAAATGGTTTTCTCCATTTGGTTGATGCATTAATGAATGGTTGATTATTTATTTATTTGCTATAGTGTAATTCTCTGCCTGGATGTCTCCAAATGAAACCCCTCATCGAGTGTTATGATACTAAAATATATAGTGGGTATAGAATAGTATCACCCCCTTTAAAATAATCACATTTTGTTGCTTTGCAGCCTGAAATGAAGATGAACACAGTTTTTGTTTTATCCAGCTTTATTTACTCTAACATCCAAGTTAAAGACATAAAACCAACATGTCAGAAAAAAAAAGAAAAACAGAATCACT
>NW_015547685.1:1998326-1998602 GCF_001515605.1 Sinocyclocheilus anshuiensis
GTTTTTATTTTGTAAACCACATTTAGTCTCGTTTTTATTCGTCAACAATATTGCATTATACATTTAATTATAGTCATTGTCACATGACCAGCATTTACGTTGCGTCTCGTTTTCGTCACGTGATAAAGGTTCGTTGACGACGATATTTAGTCATAATTTTCGTTGACGAAAGCAACACTACAGCACACCTGGCCTGTGACTTTACACGTGATCCTGAAGACCATGATTATCTGGTTCAGGTGTGTTTGATTAGGGTTGGAGCTGAACTTTGCAGGA
>NW_015547685.1:2003006-2047111 GCF_001515605.1 Sinocyclocheilus anshuiensis
GCCAAATAATTCAATTTTAGTCTCATCTGCCTCTGAATCTTCAAGGTGCTTTTGGCAAAGCTCAGTCGTGAGTGCATGTGGCCTTTCTTAAGCAGTGTCTTTTTTTCTTGCAACCCTCCCATACAAGCCACATTTGTGGAGAATTTGTGATATTGTTGTTACATGCACACAATGACCACTCTGTCATAAATTCCTGCAACTGCTTCAGAGTTGCTGTAGGCCTCTTGGTCGCCTCTCTGAGCAGTTTCCTCCTGGCTCTTTCATCCAGTTTGGAGCGACGTCCTGATCCAGGGAGGGTCTGTGTTGTACCAAATACCTTCCACTTCTTAATAACAGATTTCACTGTTCTAGGCATTGATAAAGCCTTTGAAATTTTTTTGTATCCATCTCCTGACTTGTTCCCATCCACAGCTTTATCCCAGTGATCTTTTGACAGTGCCTCGCTACCCATAGTTGATTTTTTGCTTCAGTCGCACTACCAAGGAATGAAAGAGTCCAGGAAAGCTCTTTTCATGCTGAGCTAATCAAAATGACCACAGCTGAACGTCATATGGCTTTGTGTGCCATTGAGAAGGTGATTAACTACACCTGATTGAGTTTACAAGTCGTTTTTAGGAGGGGGTGGGGGGCGTATCCTTTTTCCAAGTTTTTTATTTTTTTCTGACATGTTGGTTTTATATCTTCACTTGGATGTTAGAACTTGCACTAAGTAAATACAGCTGGATAAAACAAAAACTGTGTCCATCTTCATTTCAGGCTGCAAAGCTACAAAATGTGATTCTTTTCTATACCCACTGTATAAATACTGTATTTTCTGGAATATACAGTAAGTCACTGAATCTGTGCAGAATGAGCAAAGTAGTCATATTTTTGCTTTAAATAAATTTGTTTAGGCTTGGCGTTTATAACAAAGGTTGTTTATAATGAATGCCACTATAATTTATGTTTGTTTTATACTTACATTTTCATTCCCGTTTTGTTCTTATACCACTAAATTTAAATGGCTTACTGTGGAGTGAAGGGAACTAAAAATGTTTATAGTGTTTATAATGTTCTTAAACATTTAATTTTATTTACCAATGCAAAGCATTTTTTTTTTGTCTCAACAATACAATTGACAAGGTATGACTTTAAGTCTGACTATAAGTCGCACCTGGTCAAAACTGTAGAGTTGAGAGAGAAAAAAAACAATGACAACAGAACATAATATCAGTACCATCACAGATGTGGTATTGCTTCTATACAACAATCAGATAAAAAAGTTACTAAAACTTACATTTTAGACACAATATTGCCAGTTTGACTTTTTTTTTTGTTCCCTCCACCAACAAAAATATTAACAAATAAAGTATAAGCAGAATCAATTGCTGTGTGTTTCTGAGCAACACGGGGTTTCATTCTTGAACAACTTCGTTGAATAAATAATTCAATGGCTCAATCATAAAAGGATACTGACATGATGTAAACTGCAGAAAAGTCCCTGAAAAATCTGCACAGATTGACAGTATAAAAACGACATTAAAAGCATTGAAAGGATGCTAACTCCGGAAATGGCCCACTGTTTTTGCATTCCTCACTGTTCTCTTCCATAGTCTGGATTCAGAAGCCCTCGTGCAGGCAAAGTCCATAGATCTTTAAAAATGTGTATTTTTAGATATTTGTACATATGTTTACAAATAAATTTTTGTACATTTTGATCTACACTAATACGTTTAATATACACTGAACAAAATTATAAACGCAACACTTTTGTTTTTGCCCCCATTTTTCATGAGCTGAACTCAAAGATCTAAGACTTTTTCTATGTACACAAAAGGCCTATTTCTCTCAAATATTGTTCACAAATCTGTCTAAATCTGTGTTAGTGAGCACTTCTCCTTTGCCGAGATAATCCATCCACCTCACAGGTATGCCACACCTGCTGATTAGACAGCATGATTATTGCACAGGTGTGCCTTAGGCTGGCCACAATAAAAGGCCACTCTAAAATGTGCAGTTTTACTGTATTGGGGGGTCCGGGGGGTCCGAAAACCAGTCAGTATCTGGTGTGACCACCATTTGCCTCACGCAGTGCAACACATCTCCTTCGCAAAAGTGTTGCGTTTATAATTTTGTTCAGTGTAGATGTATTGACAGCATCTAAAATATATAATTTCTGCAAAAGTACATTTCTAAAATAAAAAAAAAGAGATTTAGGTTATTTTAGTACAGCATATCGCTTAATGAAAATAACAGGATATTATTTACAGTGCACATTGCTTACATTTTAGATGCTGTTAATATGGTAATAATATACTTTGCAGTGTCTGTCTAAACATAAAATGTATGTTTGCAAGAACCACACTTTCCATACAAATTCCTCCGATTACTATTGACATCACCTTGATAGGTTGAAACAGCAGCAATGGCTGGTGTGGTGGAACAGCTGAGCGTCATTATGAAGGGCTAAGACTGCACTGAAGGTCTGCCTCATCCTGTGCAGGTGTTTGAACAGCTGGCTGATTCTGGACCCGAGGGCGCTCTACAGGAAGCCAGAGAAGAAGAAAACAACTCGGCAACAAGCTGAGAGGCAGGGTGCAGGTGATGGACGAAAGTAGGCTGGAAGGATCCTCACACCTGCTTGTTACAGGAGGGTTTTGCTGGTCTAAGCACATTTCGGGGGCTCTCTGTGTTTGGAATGCAGTGGAGCAGCTCAAGGTGAATGGAATAATAACAAAGTCTATGTGGCTTTGAGGCACAGCCGTCAGACCAAGACCACAGAACAACCAAGGACTGAATCCAGCTTTGAATGTGCTATGAATACAAGGATTTAACAACAGGTTCTGGTAAAGCAGAAATTGCCCTCTGAGCCCTGTATAATGTGGTGAGGCTGATATATTCCTTTGGATTACACTGGACATCCAAAAATACATTTGGAAACCTCTAATACCTTAATTCATCAGAAATCTTTTCCAAACCAGGTCAGTGATGTGGCACTCATTTCCTGGCCCAATTCATTAATGAAAAATATATTAAAATTATTTTCATACATACCATGACTTGAATACACATCTACTATGATAAAGTAATTTTTAATTTCTGAATTAAATTTATTTAGATTTATTTTAGCCATAAAGTTGATATGAGATTATATGAAGTTGATATGATATGAGGACAGTTGTAGAATACATTATATCATAATGAAGAAAATTGTCATGAAAAGAATTATATTAATAATATTTGGAAAAACTTTTATTAATCAGTGAATTAATCAGTATTTTGTTGATAATGTAGTTTGACAAACATTTTTTTTATTATTATTTATTAGGAGTACAAAACATTTGAACAAAACTGCTTTATAATATTTGAAAAAATTTTGCAAGTCAATTGTCATGTGGTTCGACCATCTGTAACGCCAAGCCAGCAGAGGGAGCCCTCGCCCGAGTACTGACCGTGCTCCACTCCCTCTGCTTCCTCTACTTCCATTTCCTGTTTGACTCTCATATAAACTGAGACCAGTCCATGTGCTGGTCGCGAAGTATCGCCAGTTCATCTGCCTTACCAAGCGGTATAGTTCCTCTGTTCCTGATTGATTCCTGTGTATGATTCTGCCTGACTTCTTGACTCACGGTATTTGTACTCTGCCCCTTCTGTTCTGACGCCTGATTGGACTGATGTTTGTGTTTGGACTCATTGCCTGCCTTTCCACTATTGTCTCTGCCTCTGCCCCTGTGTATGACGAACGATCTGCCTGCTTCTCTGACTTTGACCCTCTGCCTGATTATCGACATCTGTTTAAAGCCTTGACCTTTAATAAACTTCCGCTCATGGATTCTAACCAAACTCCAGCGTCTCTGTTACACCAACAAAGTTATGTGACCCAACAAACATGAATATTCATGGCACAGGAAATTACATCATAAAGAGGACCTCTGTGGACCTTCATGACTGTGTGTCAAGGTCAACAGGTCTCTAAAAAATTCTAGAATTTGACTTTTTATGACAGGGCAAGGTTCGTTCAGGTTGTAAAATATCATGTGGTGCAACTCGCCCAAAACATCATGATATTTATTAATTAATTATTCATTTTAAATATATTTAAAACGTAACATTTCTAATTTTTTAAATGATTAAGATATGTACTTGTATGTACTCAAGTTATAAAGAAAATATGGTATTACTTACTACACCAGATGACATTTAAGAGTAATTAAATTAATATGTTCCTATAAAATGGTATAAATGTTTTTCAAAACTGTTGAAACCAACATGAATAAAAAGAGGTCATTTCTAAGAACTTGACAGTCGCAGACATTCTTATACTCTATGTAACTGACCCACCTCAAAAATTAGCAATGGTCACACATTAGTGCAGATTTCACACACAGTGGTCAGTATAGGATCTTTGTCCATGTCTTAGTCTTTATGATAAATAAAATATTTATCTAGAGTCTAGACTGTATTAGACTGGATGTTGAAATGTGTTGTTATAGGTTAGGACAAAAAAACAAGTTTTTCTTTAACAGCTATTAGATAATATTTTATGGAAATTGTAAGGTCTAACTTGGGGTAGCACTCAACAACCTGAAATGTATTTTGTCACATTTCTTCATTCTACAGGCCTTTTCATACAGGAAAACCATTTAGGCAGCACTCCTGTTGTGAAGGACTTTGGTCAGTGTGTTCTGCTATTTTTTCCCTACTATTCACTTAGGCAAGCTTACAGAAGGGGCAGTTTGAAGAATGCCAAGGGACTTTGGGCCTCACATGGTCTGTATTACAGTGGACTTATGATCAATTTGTAGTGTGGGCAGCCAAAGACTTGATTTAGTGGGCACACATGGTACTCTGCTTTGGAATACATTTAAGTGTGAAATTATTCCAGATGACATACCTCACCTCCACCGTATCTAACTGCCTTATAATAAGTGCTCGCAGCCTTAAGCATGGGAGAGTGAGCATGCCAGCAGTGGCTAAAGGTAGGCCAAGTAAGCTTGTTCATGGTCCGCTAGGCCCGCTAGAGAATTTGGAAGAGGATATAAAAAAGCAAATGTTATCATGTCCTTATCCTGCACCTGAACTGGACCTTTTCAGTAGGCTAAACATGAGAGCTTAGGATAACTCAATTTCCTGCCTGGTTTCATTCACCAAACAGAGATGTTAATTACAGACTTTACATTTGCAAAGCTATTCCATTCCACAAACATGAAACCTAAAAGAATATTACAGCATTGTTGACAGACACCCTCCCATATGACTGTACATAAACAATGCTGGCAAAATGGAAGGAATCCACAAACTGTACGCGATCACAGGCAGTATAGTCTCTATGGGAGCAACATGCTTTTGTGGTGGATTGTGGGACTGATATCAGAGCAGAGTAAGCAGTCTGAGTATCAAAAATTTGAGAAGTGCCCAACTTTACGCAAGTGAGAGATGAAGAATGCTGATTTAGGGTGTAGGCAGTGACGCCTGTCATGACCATTTAAAAATGTGCCAATAGTCCAGTTCTGATATTTAAATTATATTTTAAATGACACTGGGTTGTTTCATTTTGGCTAGACCATGGCTGGATTATTAAACGTATATTAAATTATTAAATTTGATACTGTATGCATAATTGGGAATTTGGAAAAAGTTTGTGTCTTTCCAAGAGTAGTTGTGTCTAAACATTTTTTTTTTTTTTTGTAAAAATAATAGTTATATTCAGCAAGGACACATTAGTTTGATCAAGAGTGACAGTAAAATGTATAATGTTACAAAAGACTCCTATTTCATATAATGAACACTGTTCAGAACACTGTTCTATTCATTAAAGAATAAAATAAAAAAATTACAGTTTCCACAAAATATTAAGCAGCACAACCGTTTTCCAAATCAGCATTATTAGAATGATTTCTGAAGGATCATGTGACACTGAAGACTGGAGTATTACTCCTGAAAATTCAGCTTTGCCATCAGAGAAATAAATTACATTTTAAAAATATTAAAAATGGAAAACAGATATTTTAAACTGTAATAACATTTTATTATATTACCATTGGTACTGTATTGTGCCAAATAAAGGCTGCTTTTATTTATACATTTTGCATACATTGTTTAAATGTCCAGTTCACTAAAGGAATTATGCAAATCAGCTAATGGCACAAATGTAATTTGAAATGAAGCCGTTCCAGATCTTGCGTGTTGGTTGTGATTGTTAGGTTGTGGAGAACGCTCTACCACTGCAATCCCAAATATGCTCTTTAAAATGCATAAAGTGCACTGCACGTCTGGATATATGCTCAGTTATAGTGCTCTTCTTCATCATCTTCTGCCATGACCAATAGATAATGTACACAAACATCTCTTTTAAATAAAATGTTGAATTTGACTTGACCTTTAAAAGGCACTGGAATAAGAGCAATGATTTAAAAATCACTACAAAAGCTGAATTTGGGCTGCTGCAGAGGATAGTGGGAAAATGAAGGTCGGGGTGGGGGCTTTAAAGCCTGAATACATTCACCTTCAAAGCTTAGTCTGTTTTGCCCATAGCAAATACACAGTCATCCCACTCAGGCCATGTAAGTGAAGGGTGAGACTGGAGAGAAACATAGAAGAAGATAGGGTTTTTACCTCCAGACTATGTGCAAGGATGGAAAGACTATCACAGAAATCAAGCCCGTCCACCCACATGTGCTTCCCATCTGTCCTGTCACACACAGAAATCACTGTCTGCTAGAGCCCTGCATTTTAGCCCGAGCCCGATGGGGCCCAACTTATTTACGGACCTAGGGCTGGGCTTCGGGCCAATTTATAGCTCACACGCAGGCCAAGCATCGCGCTGTTTTAGGCTTCTACTTATATTTTAGGCATTCATCAGTTAAGGTGATGGAAAAGATGTGCTGCGCTGATGGAAACAACACAAGACCACGCTACCATAACTGTCAGGACTGACTTGCACAGTGTTCAGTGTCCCCAGCAGTGGCAGCAGCAGTGAGTGTGCCTTCAGCAGCTGGAAGAGTTATAGAAGAAAAGAGAACTGGATTAAAACCGCCCCGACTAAAGATTTTTCTAGTAGTTCATTTAAGCCATTATTCGACTGATCGCACATTTATATTAATTGAATTACTTAAATATATACTAAACCATAATGAGCCTTTTAATATAGCTAGTCTAAAAGTATTAATTAAGCAAAAATATTAATGAATATGAATGTGTCAGGAAAAATAGCAAGGAGTTTAATTGTTTATTAATAAACTAGTGTTTTCTGAGTCTGTGTCGGCTGCAAAGGAAGTTGATGATTCTGACTCGCCATCTCTGCAGTACAGTGGACGCGCCTTCAGAGAGAAATGCACCATTTTCGATTTGAAATGTTTCGTTTTAGAGTAGACATTTCGAGCTTTCTATGTATTTCTCATATGAGGCATCTTGCTTACATACGCTGAGTTCGGGTTAATTTTTGTGCCGCGCTCCAGTGCACGGAGACAGAGACGGCAGAAAGCACATCCTGTTTGTTTTCTTTATTTTACTAAAGCACAGCGTTTTGTTGTTAATGCGAGTGTACACAAATAAAAGTAGACTTTACAGTTTCGATTGATGTATTTGTATGAGCAGAAATGATGGTGTATTTTAAGTTGTTTCTACTGTTATCAGGATAAAAAAAAACTTGATCCCTAGAATAGTTTAAAATATATACTATTCCTACAAATATTTGCTGCACTGCAAAGCATATTGAAAATAACCTGTCTTTGCCTGAGTATTATCTAGACACAACTTTTGCATCAAACCACAACTTATTGATCTTATTGTTTACGAATGTTTACAATTTGATTATAGGCTTAATAAAGTACTGATTTCAAGGGGTCATGAACTGTTTTTTTATTTTTTATTTTACTATATTTAAATACTTTTTTTTTTACAATATTTGAGGTGCACTTATGTTGGTAGGATTTATACATGAAAAACTGTCATAACTTAGAAATAAATGGCCATTTTATACCCTAATTTTAGCCCTCTGATTTGAACACTGTTTAAAAGGGTGGGTTTCCTTTAAGACCTCAATGTAATGCCCTCTGCTATGATTGGGTAACATCTGTGCATATGAAATCCATGTGGAATTCATGTGAAACCCTTTTACTACTATTACAATTGTAGAGATTCACTAATCATGAAAAGCGTTGACTACAGCATTACATTTTGATCTTTTCAGGTGATAAAGATCATGAATTGAACATAAATGGGTCTAAATATGCCTCAGAAGGAAATCTGGCCAATGCTCATTTAAAATAAATATTTTGAATAGTACCACTTACTGAGGATAAAGACTTTTCTCCATTTCCTCAAGAATGCAATGAATTTAACTGTAAAGTGCTCACTCTCTCTATTCAATACCAGCCCTGAATCTCCAGGGAAGGCAACTGAGGGAAAATCCACTTTAAATTCAAATTGGTTCATGGGATTCCCTGTTGTTATTGTGGCCACGGTGGGGAATGAAGCTGAAATAGCTTTAAAATGGGAAATGAACTGCAGACTTAATTTGAAATATTTTGTCAAGCTCCAGCAAAGCATAAGAAAAAAGGGAAAAACCACCTGACAAACAATTATCCAGAGACCGATAGAAGTACTCCAACCAACATGCACATCAACAGAAAATCCCACACATCAATTCCATGTCATAGCTGTGAATGACATGGACTCACAAACTGAATACTGATGTACATGGATGATGCTCCATTCTGTGATACAATAGACACTAATTTATACAATAACAAAACAGGCTTCTATTATTTTTTAAGTGTCTCTAGATAAATGTATTTGACACACTAGTAGGCAGATTAGTTAAAGTGGTAAAAACTGTATTTTTATGTAATTTATTGGCAGTGAAATTTATTTAATTGATAAAATAATTGGCACTAATTTACAAGAAAATAAAAACACCTCACAGGTGCTCATTAAAAAAAGAAAAAGAAAAGAAAAAAGTCACAGTTTCTAACATGGATTCTGTTGTTCCAGGAAAATGTCAGCCATGGGTCCACTGAGAGAGTCATTCTTTAAAAGCTGAAATTTTAAAAGCACCCAATAACCTAATAAAGGAAGCAACTTTCTAAAGAAAATTTGAATATATCGCATGGGGGGTTGTGGGCACCCATGCATTTAAGCTATGTACAATATCTATTAGACATTATATTAGGATATTTGTTGTTGCAAGTTTTTGCCTTGTACTTCAATTTATAGTAATATTTAGTGGAATGAGTTGACTCTGAACAAAATAAGGGCAATTTGCTTTCATTTTAAAATGCAGCACTCAAACATAATGTGTCCAATTTATCCATCAACCTTCAAAATGGAGGCCACATCAAGAGCGATATTCAATTACTCCCCTTTTGGAACCTTATTTTTAAGAGTATAGATAGGAATGTGTATATAGTCTACAATAAATAGGAAACACTGATTTTGCCAAGCAATGACTATTAAATTTGCAGTATATTTCCAGACACATTTCCTTTCAAACTGTAAACGGTGGAAAGCAAATCAAAAGATTAGATGATGCCCAACCACCTTAAATATACCAAGTTAACTCTACCCCAGAAGGCACCATATTCCCCTGAAAATCTGGCAGGCCTACAGATTGTCTCAAAATGATTCAAGTTACTGATTGCCTGAAGCCTTTAAACCATCAGTGAAGAGCTTTGAGGTAGGCCCCAAGAGAGAACACACTTCTTGAATATACCATTAGATTTCAGGAGGAATACATTACATCCTGTGAGGAGCACAGCAGGGAGTGATTTTTACCGAAACACATCTTATGTAAAAGTCTCTAATTGTTGCAAAGGCAATGGCAATTAACTACATAGAAAAAGATCTAAGAATGTTTCAGAATCATTAAAAACCATTTATACAACAGTTCCAGACGTGTTCATATGAAAACACAAAATCACTTGGGAATCAAAAACTTCTGAAGAGGTCCAAAACAGCACGAAGGACGCCCCGATCCTTTTGAATGGTAAGCCAAATATTTATACCAAATATTTATGGCCCTGACTGGCAAGCTGGAATTACATCATTTCATAACATCAGGCTTTGTCTCATTGTCATAGCCCTCATTCTTCTAAAAACAGATGATATAGTCATGTTTTCACAAATGAGGATTGTGGCTTTGAGATAATGTATTGTTTGCAACTTGGTTGGTTACACTTCTTGTTTTGTGACTCTTCAATATCATCACTGCATGTGTGCAATATTGTAACTGAAGTCTATTCTAAAGTCTACTCTAATGACAAAATGTTTATGTATGTCACTTTTGGCATTATGGCTGCTCACAACACATTGCCTTCAGTATAGAAGCAATTATGATGTTATGATGAAAAAGCTTAAAAGAATAGTTCACGCAAAAATGAAAATTCTGACATCATTTACTCGCCCTCATGCCTGACATGTCGTTCCAAACCTGTATGACTTTCTTTCTTCTGTGGAACACAAAAGATGATATTAAAAAGGTATCAACAGGGTCCGGTGTTGTTTGGACCACAACGTTCTACCAAACTTTGTGTTACGCAAAGTTGGCCTCCTTGGTTATGTCATCTTATTGCAACTAATCAACACGACTGAATCTGACCAGCACATTGTCAAAACTCAAAAATCTGCATAATGAAAGAAAACAATTACAGTCTTACATTCTTTGTAATTAAATCAGAAAGAGACACAATCTTTACACTTTATCTAGCCTCCAATAAATTGACTGTCAACAATCTCAGACGAAGACGGATGAGGGCCAAATTGCTGATAACTACCTGACAAAAGAGAAATATTACTCCAGAGGCTTTGATCTAATGGATTTACCACTTGCAGAAGGTTCGAGTTATTTGTCTTGTCACAGCACAGATATAGAGATGCTTCACTACATTTGACCTAGTCAGCAGCTGGGGTCTTCACAGCCCCTTGTTTTTGTAGTCACCAACGGATTGAATTTTTTTTTCTCTTTATCCTTCTGTTACTCTCCTGTTTTAGGATTTTAGAATCTCACTTTCATACAGCCCAATTACTAGGACAATGTCTAAAGATGAAAGCTGTTTTATCTTCAGAACTGAAGTGGATTTCAAAGGATGAGGAGGACTTTTGATTACCAGATCCATTTGCAGCTTATAACATGATGTATCAATGTTGATTAAACCATCTGAACAACACAATCAAGTAGTCCAACAATGTTTACCTCACAAGTTCATTTGATGGGTAAAAATGCACACTGAAATTGCTTCCATTTGATTGTTAGTCAAGAACAAGGACCGTCTGGGGCTGATTCACCTTGGAGTTGAAAAGAAAGACAAAAGGGTGGAGAAAAAAATCCTATTGCATAACAAAAAAATATTTCGTGACAAAATGCAGTTACACATGAATTGCTAACAGTGTTTGTTCATATGAAAACGAAAAGCCTAAAAGACTCAAAATCAGCACAAAAAAATATTTCGTGACAAAATGCAGTTACACTTGAATTGCTAACAGATTGTTCATATGAAAACGAAAAGCCTAAAAGGCTCAAAATCAGCACATCTCGTGCACAAAAATTCTACCCCCAAAACTGATTTTCAACATGAAATTCATACAAGTTCCTTCCATTACATACACATAAGCAGGAATTCAAACTCATCAAGGGTGAAAAAGTGACAAAGATGTCCCTAGCATGACAACATAAGGAAAAGCTCACCCTAGACTGTGCATAGTTTTCATGGTATACATTCAATATGATTATATAGTATTAATACTACTAATAATAATAATTAATTAAATTATAAAAAAATGACACCAATAAAGAAAATAAATATTACTATAGTATGCTATTGACTGTGTGTTTTTATAGGCTATAAGGGAGAGAGGGATTTAGCAAAAAAAAAAGAAGGGGAAGGAGAGAAAAGATAAAAAGGTGTTTTTTTTCTTTTTTTTTTCCTCTTCTTTATTCTTGAATCTAATTTATTTTAATTTATACATTACCCCGGCTCAATCATTTATTTTTTTGGTTATTTTCCTGGTTCTTTGTATATTGTTTATATATATATATATTATTGTTGTTAATTATTATACAGAACAATATTACATATTTATGCCTGTTTTAATTTCTGGTTTCAAACATTAAACCAAAGCTTTAATTTTGGCGGAAAACCACAGGCAGACTTTAAAGCTTCCCATTTGCTGACAACAGAATGGTTGGCACATGTTGCGTTTTCAACTGCATGTTATAAGAGACCCAAACTCACAGCGCTTGCAGAGATGGAGTTTTTTGTGGAGAAACATTTACTGCGAACTCAACCTATCACCAACACCCCATCAGACATCACACAAATAACCTATTTTGGACCCCAAACATTGACTTTTACAGAAAAGTGACAAGTTTGCATCCCAGCCTAGGGGTGAATACTTGAAGTGGATGTCAAAAAAACACCTTGCAGGAACAAAAATATAACCAGCCCGTTACAAAATGCATCTCCTCCACAAAATGCTCGATCTTTGAATGAGATATGCAGTTTTCCTTGAAAAGCGATGTCTGTATCACATACAACATAATATTTTTTGCATGCTCTATTTCGTTCTTCAGCATGTCACAAAATGCATTTTGTTCACAATCAGCAGATGTAATTCATTCAGACCACGAAATTAGTCACTTTGCGTAGTAAATCCTCAACCTGAGGTAATTAATGAATTCACAACATGTTGGGGTGGATGAGGCAAAAAAAAAAAAAAACATTTATGAACAGACTATTGCAGCCCTATTTCCAACTGTCCTTGTTACACCTCTTCACTAACTTGTTTTTGAGAAAATGTTATCTGTCTCAGGCAGCTCTATAATGAGAAAAAAATATTCTTCACAGTGCTATAAGAACAGATGATGGCTAGAAGGTAGTACATTGGTATATGGTGTAAATCCAACTGAGGTGGTGAGTTCATGAGCACTGGCAGTGCATCATGAGCACAGTTGCTATACAGCAATGAATATATACATCTATGATGGCATTGCACTGAACACACTGTACAATGAACTCCATCTGTTAGCACTGACAAGCTAGTGTCAGAAAGGAATTCAGTTCAAAACAAGACAAAAACACAAATGGCATGCTAGAAGCAATACCACACAGTAGTCAAAGAGGCGGTTTTTTTTTGTAATATAACTTTCTAGTTATACTTGCAAAATAGGAGCTGTTGCCAGCAGGGATGTGAGAAAAACAACCTGTAAAAACAGACATAAATCTCATAGTGCTTATTCCCTTGTGGAGGCCGGTTGCTAGCTCACCACTTGCGAAAGGTCAGGATTCATAGTAAACAACTTCTCTTTGGTAGTAGTACTCACAGCCAACGATCTGCATACCAAGAATATTTACACACAAATGCCCTGTTCTTACTAGTAAATATACAGCTTAAACATGTGGGCTCAAATGTAGAGCTCAGTGCCTGAAGGCAGGTAGATCTTGTCAATCAAGCAAATAAAGCTAAAAAAAATAACTGACAGGTATTATTGATATGTACAATTGATTGAGTATAAACTAAATGATTGAGTGTGTTCTGTGACATGAGGTTGACAGATAGCAGTTTAAAGACTCGCCTTCTTTCCTGTGTTGATGTATTTCCAATTGAAATGGGAAAATAAGGACTTGTCCCTCTTTTTTAAAAACACCAACAGGCTGAAGTTACATCACAGTCATGAATGTCAATTTTCTGCTTGCTGCCAGGTGCAGGTGGAATTAGTGGGAGGGACATTCTCATTCAAGAGAGCATTTGATTGGATCAAACTCTGTGTAGTGCAGGATGAGACATCAATATTTTTAGTTTTCCAGCAAGAGCAAGACTATACATTTTGAATGAATTTATCTGCTAAAAGTAAATTGTTTAATTTAGAGGTACACCAGACAGCTTAAAACTAACAAATATAGACTGAGGCCATGTCCACACGTACACGGTTATTTTTATAAACTGAGTTTTTCCTTCTTCAGTTTAAAAAAAAATCTCTGTCCACATGAAATTCGTGACATTGTAAAGATGCTATATTCTAGAAATCACAGATTTTGAATGACTAACTTCTCTTGCAATGGCTGAAAGGGTCATTCCTTTGGCCTTCATCTGGACAACCTCCATGTCGGAGGGTTTCAGTCACGTTAGAATGGCTCACCATCTTGCAAAGTTAGTGAAAACTGGAAAGTTATGCTGCCAGTTAAATAGGGTTTGTCATATAATTAAGGAAATTACCACCAGGTGCCAGATTAACATCAATAACTGGGATACATCTGTAAGTGCTGTCTAATTTTGATCAGTGTTCTTTTTCAAATATTTCATTTAAGTTTTTTATACTGTGCTTCAGAATATATTTAACTTAACTTAAAAAAAAACTGCGCTTTCACTCCTGTTAGGAAAACTTTAAATAGGACTAAGCAGTGACCTCTAAATTTAGGAAATTGTATGTTGTTCTCTAATTTTGATCTCCACTGTATGTATCTTATATATCCATATGTAAACCTACTGCAGTATATTTTAAATATTTTTGTAATGAACGTGCTTCAGCTTGCTTTTCAAAAGTAAGATATCTTGGAAAACATTTTTAACATTTGAATATCTTTTATAAAGTATATTAATTCACTCACACATAAATACATTATAGGCTGTTTTGTAATAAAATTCAAATACATTTTAATTTCACTTTTAAATACATAACATGATACATTAATTATAATAGGCTATTATTTAAATGCACTTTCAACAAGCATTTCAACATCATATCATTTGAAGTACATCATATATAATTTTTTCCAAAGATATGCTTTGTCCCTTTAAATACAAATGAGGTGGTGCTCCCGCTTCCCTTTTCAGAAGAGGGCGGAGCTTCAAGATCTCCAGCAACAACAAAACAGAACAATCTCACGCAATCTGATTGTACTGTGCGTAGTAAATGCACGTTTATACATTATACAGACGGGGCGCACGGCCCGATAAAAATAACGACATAGCTGGTCTCATGGTGCCTTCGTGTGCTATCACAATCTTTATAAGTCCCACTTGTGATTATGAGCTCAACAAATTTAAGCGGTCGACTTCACATTGCTTTCATATGAAATTTTTATCAACCACATTCTTATTTGAGATCATTCTGGTAGCACGTGAAGGCAGCATCAGTGAAAACAGGCAGAGACAATGGTAGCTTTAAGCAGCCTTACAGAGTGCCAAGAAGCTCTATCAGAAAGGCAATTTGAAAACAAAATATGACGCGTTATACTTACTTTGTCTGGAGCTGAAGTTTGCGCACGATGCTTTGGTATTGATCCCTCTTTCAGAAGCAACCTATGCACAACTCCAGTGCTGAACTGATCCTCATTTGAGAGGCATTCTGGCGTAAAATGATTAGCACAAACATATAGGACTTTTCAATTTTTTTCCCCAGGACATTTCCTTCAAAAATTCAATTTAACCACCGCTGTCTATGGAGACTCCTATGTTCGTTTGATGCATCCCAACACAGGACACTTGTAATGCCTCTTTGGCGCTGACATTGTATCTCCATCAACTACAGCGAGAAAACAGTAATGGCGGACTGCTGCTTCTCACTCAGGGCGGTGTCTATGCTAATAGGGCAGAGATCGTCACAAATGGGCGGGACTTTTTCCCTACGATGACGTCAACTTGAGGAGAAATCTGGAACCGCTCGTTTGGAAAAACTGTTTATGATTTATTGGGATTATAAAAAAATGACACCGTGTCTACACCGGACGCGACCAGCGCGGCGCGACGTGGCAGAATACAATAGAACCTATTATGCTGTCTACACAGGATGCGGCGCAGCGCGACAAATTCCCAACAGTAAACTGCTGCTACGTTCTATTTATGACGTACTGACACAAATTTCAAATGATTTTCAACTGTCGCTTTGACGCGTCCAGTGTAGACAGACTTTAGCTGTTGCAGCGCGGCGCGACACGGCAACTGTCGTGTCCGGTGTAGACACGGTGTGAGTGGGTGGATTTTTACCATTATAGCCTGACTGATTTCACATACTGCAGCCACACAACTGTGTCCAAACACCTTAAGTGATTTTTGCCTAATAGGTCACCTTTAATTTTTGGGTGAACTGTTAAATAGAACATTCATTTTTATTTTTCCCAGCTTCTTAAATCATGTATGTGTGTAGATTTGGAAGCTCATCGTTTTGTGACTCTAGGTATTTCATTTCTGTTACTTGTCATTGCCAGTCAAAAGCTTTTTTTATTATTATTTTTAAGCACAGTAGCTACATTCAATTTGACCAATCAGAGCCAAGCTTTTCAAATCGGCTTTGCAGGTAATAGTCCAATCACACCACTGTATGCTGTTGAGATGGTAACATGTTTTTGGCAGAAATCATCCCAATTTCACTTTATTTTATTTTCTTGACTAGAAAGCCAGGTCAGCTTCCCGTGAACAAATAAACAGGTGCTTAAAACCCCCGTCTAATTCGAAGCAGACATGGACATATGAAGATATTGTCCGCAGAAATATTCCCTCTCACTGGTTAGTTCTATTTGTTTAACTAACTTTGAGCTCACTTCTGAGTTTTTCTTAGATATATAGTGTTGGTGTGCATTTGCTAATGTTAGCTAACACGTGGAATGCTAACATTAACCGCTGTAGCATGACACTGAAACTTACTAGCTAGATATCTAGCAAATATAGGCACTGGGTATATGGTTGCTTAAAGTCTAGCTAGTAGCATTTATCTGTCTTATAACAACTATAAAAACACTGTCCAATGTATTGGCAGAAAGAATAATTTGCTGTTATAACATGTACACCATTAACATGCATTTTAAAAATAATTTAATTTTTTTTTTTGTTTTTGTTTATTTGTTTCCTCAATTTGGCTTCATTGTAATGAAGTAAATGTTCATTGAAAGCCAACTAGGGTAGCGTTCATTGATTAGTGTTTATATTCATTCAAGTTTGACAAATTTATTGCCTGTTTGATTGTGGGTACAAAGAATAAACTGTAAAAAGTTGTGCTTTTAAGAGAGAAGACATCTGAAACTGCTAAGGCTGAGGTTTTGATTATATTACCCACCAGGTATTGTACTGTCATCATTTGCCTGCTTTTTTTTTTCCTTTTTTAAAAGTATTTCATTGTGAAATATTACTTTAAAATATGTTGTTTTCAGATCAGCTGCTGTTTCAATAGAAGACAAATTGAAATCAGATCAGAGAGTCGAGCAATTAAGAGAGTGGTATGTTTTGATCTCATATCAATGAGTCTCAAAGGTTTAATTTTAGCGGACATATTTCCTAATAAAGTGCCTATTGGGGTTCTGAGTGACAGGCTAACTTTGGATTCAGCACTTCTGTTGTAGAGATGTTGGGCCTCTCCTAACCTAATGTTCAATGTAACACCGAGTATCGTATAGTGACAACAGACAAGAGGATATAAATGAATGCTCACATCAAGCTTGATGAGGATTTAGTCCAAGCTTTGAAAGGTAAACTGAGAACAGTCATAGAAATACTAATGCATATCTATGTAAATTATAATACATATGAAATTCAAAAACACTACTCAAAACCACTGATTAATTATTTTTCCTTTCACAGACCCTGTGATGAAGCAGTTTTCTAATACCATGGTGTCTGAATTGTAAGCCCTCAGATGCAGAAAATGCAACAAGTCGAACTCAATGAAAAGTGATGGTGCCATTTCAAATGCTCTATTTCTTTGTTTGGTTCAGTCATTTGCAGGCGTAACTTTTTTCAATAACTACTTTATGTGTGTGTGCAGAAAATTTCATTGTGCATTTTTATTCAATGATGGAATATTCATAGTGTACTTTCCAGTAACAGAAATGTTCTACAAAATAGTGCTGTTATAGCAAAATAGAAAAGTAGTTCTGTTATAGCATTTCACTGATCTTTATTTTATCATAACTTTGTATATGCTGCTGTACTTTTTAAATGTACCCAAGGAATGTATTGTTGTAATGTAGTAGGATATAGTACATTAAAGTGTTCTAGATTTGAAAGTGTGTGTACGTGTGTCATTTTAATTTAATGATTTTTGTACTTTTTAATATACCATTTTAGAATGCTGAACAATAGCTTTATAACAAACTAATAGTGTACTGATAAGGCATTTCTAATGAGCTGATGTGCTACTGAAAATGTTCTAGAAGCACATTAAAGTGAAGCTTAAAATATATTCTAACTGTACTTCAAGAAGTATAAAAGTGTACTTTAAATAATTTAAAGTACAAATTATACTAAAGATACTTGAAGTGGTTCCATTTTAACATAACTAAATATATTAAAATATACTGCAATTAATTCAATTCAATTCAAATTTATTTGTATAGCGCTTTTCAGAATACAGTTTCAAAGCAGCTTTACAGAAAATGCATGTGTCCACATTACAAAGCAGAAGTAGTAATGTTCATTTCACAAATGAACAGTTCAAGATAATAGAATCATACAGTTAGCTAACATTAATTAATTTTAGGCAAAAGCTCATTAAAGCGATTATTACAAGTGTGATCATAATGATTTCAATATAGAGAAATTTTGGCAGATGTGCATTTCGATTCAAGTTGGCGTCATCTGGGGTCCTCGCAGGGGTCAGCATCATCTCTTCACAGGTGTTGGGTCATCTGAAGTCTTTCTATGAGGCTGGATCCATGCTGGAGCTGGTGTAATCTCTAGATACATTGAGATGGACATCCCAGGGTAGGAACAGAAAGACAAATGGAAAAGAATTAGCGTAGCTGCTGTTCATAACGTTTCAAGCAAAAAATATGGAATATCCATAACGTGAAGCAAGAATGACATTGCAATTCCCTTTCTTGTTAGAGTAAACCCAACTGACTTCTAAGATGATGAGATCATTGAACAATGAACAGTGATAAAATCATTATGAATTTGAAGAATTGAAACACATAGAACAACTACAGAACAATAAGTCATCATAAAATTATGAAGAATTTAAAAACATTGACCCAGCAAGAAGAAACACCACTGTTGCCATGGAAGCTTGAGAGGACTGTTGAAAAGAAAACAGCGAAATAAAATCTAAAAATAGCTGATGTGTTAATGTTTGTGCAAATTTATATAGTTCCATAATAAGAAAATATAGGATTATTAATTAAAAACAGTTTATGTATTAATTTAAAGTGAAATCAAAACCTTAATATAATTACTATTATTAGATTACATCTAAATATATAAAAAAAACTATTCCACTGTGCAGTGTGCTTTAATTTAAAGCATCAGAGACGGAGAGTGACTGTGTCAGAAATGTTCTGGTGCTCACAGTTATTTGGGATGTGTGAATGATGTGTGGCTAGCAACCTAAACCGGCTTTGTGGTACAGGCACCTGGTGGGGACACCAGCACACCACAAACTTACACATGCTTGGAACGAGCCACGAAAATACAATATGCTAGTGAGCAGCCACTCTGATATTTTCAGCAGGGAGCAGCAGCAGTATAGCAGGTCTGAGCTTCAGTAACTTTCTAATCAAAAATGTAAGTCCACATCTGCTGTCTACTGCTCTGACCGCATAATCATCACTCTTAACATCACAGCATGCCCATTTTTCCCTAAATCACCACTGACTAAATCGGAACAAAAGAGACAAATGGTAAGAAACCCACATATGTGATTCTGAGGTTGCTCAGTTCCTTTCTGACTGCCCGAGGAAGGCCCGAAGTGCTCCGCTGGGAAAACTTTGGCTAGCGAGCTGTGACACATACTCATTTACACCTCCATTTGAACCTGTTGTGCATGTTGACCTATAGTCTGTCTTTCCATTTGAAGCCAGTTTTGAGACCAAGCTTGAAATCTTTATGTATGATGCTTGCTTTTGTTGGTGAAATTACATAGCACAGCTGCTTTCCCTCCCCGAATAATGTATTGTTTCTATGTAGTTAGCTAACATTAATTAATTTTAGGCAAAAGCTCATTAAAGCGATTATTACAAGTGTGATCATAATGATTTCAATATAGAGAAATTTTGGCAGATGTGCATTTCGATTCAAGTTGGCATCATCTGGGGTCCTCGCAGGGGTCAGCATCATCTCTTCACAGGTGTTGAGTCATCTAAAGTCTTTCTATGAGGCTGGATTCACATGTATATTGAAAATAACAGAGGGCCTAACATGGATCCTTGTGGCACCCCATAATTTATTGATGTTAACTTGGATTTTTCACCATTTAAGCAGACAAAATGGTAACAGTCTGCTAAGAACGATCGAAACCACCGTAATGCCTGTCCCTGAATACCAGTGTAATTTTGTAGTCTGCCTAAGAGTATGTCATGGTCTATAGTGTCGACACTAAGATCGAGTAAAACTAGTATTGAGACACATCCTTGGTCAAAAGCTAGAAGTAAGTCATTTGTAATTTTAATGAGCACAGTTTCTGTGCTATAATGAGGCCTGAATCCTGACTGAAATTGACTTAACATACTTAAAGTTGTTCCAAAATTAACACATTTATTATGCACCTAGTATAATATAATAAAAATATAATAAGTGCATCGATATTAATACAACTTAAAGGTGCCATAGAATGCATTGATACAATATTTTAAATTGTTCTCTGATATCTTCATATAGAAGGTATGTGGCTTAGGTAAGGGCAAACATTCTCCAGAAATGGCTTTACATGTCCATTTACAACCCTAGAATTTGTCCCTAAATGAAATGGTCTGTTATTACCTTATTTGGAAGGGTCATGAATAACAATGTTGAGCTCTGCTCTGATTGGCTGTTTCACAGCGCAGCTCATTTCAGTGGCTCACACAGCAAACAGATCTCTACTGTCCGGTGTGAACGATGTTGTATTTTGTAGATTTATATGACAACACAGGCAGGAAATAATATTAACCTCCACATAAATAGGTCGTCATACTATTTAGTTATCTATATTAGTTACTTGGAGTTTGCTAGTTAGCTAAGGTTAATGTTACTGTACTAGCATCTTGCGTTCGATCTTGACAACACAGGGTAAATTATCGCTAATGTTGTTAGCTCACTAAGAAACTTTCAATTTAAACAGAAATGGCTTCAACAGTCAAGAAGTGGATAAAATCACTACTTACTGCTTGCGGTAGGGGTTGTAATGGCAATATAGTTGGAATTGCCCCCTTCTTCAGTATCAAACGCTGAGCGAAGCCTGCTTGATATTGTCCCAGGTTCGAAAAACTGTCAGTGGTGAAATGGACAGAGCAAACTAACAACTTTGAATTAAATTGTTGCGGTATCCGGTAATAAACATCAACCATGCCTATTGATAGTTCTGTTCTGCGGGAAGGGTATGAAAAGTGCTCACACCCCCTGCACAGCCTGGAACATAACATTTATTTCCATGATCTGCCATTTTCGCTATTGCCTCACTTGTTTCTTCACAGTACCTGCAGAACTTCTGATGATTTGGCTGTGCAGGTCCGGCTGGCTTAGAACATGGGCTGGTATATGCAAATGTTAGGGGCGTAAATATTAATGATCCCATCTGTAACATCACAGTCGGTGTTATTTTAGGATTTGCCTCTTTTTCAGTGGTCTTTTGCACGCACAAGATTTACATAAGAAGGATGAAACAATGGTGTTTGAGGCTCACGGAATGTCATTTCCATGTACAGAACTCTTATTATTCAACTATGCCAAGGTAAATACAGTTTTCCATTCTATGGCACTTTAAACGGCTTCACAGTATGTCATTTCCATGTACAGTGTTATTCAACTATGCCAAGGTAAACACAGTTTTCCATTCTACGGCACCTTTAAGTATTTTTCTTTTTTACCTGGGATGTATCTACAAATACGAATAAGATCCCTTTAGATTGCTAATAGTTCTGAATGATCCTCCAGAGTTCACTTCACTTAACAAACATAGGCTACTTGTGTCAGGACGGTAGTAAAAAAAACAAACACAAAACAACAACAATAACAAAAAACTCCACACTGCCTTCCAGTGAGCGTCAGAGATGTTTGATAAGCGGCAGACCATTACAGAAAGGTTCTGTGTTCCCCTGCACCGCTGTGGCAGTGCCAAGTCCACCATCTGGTGCAGTCCTCTGATCCACGCAGGAGCACTCACGGCTAGGGAGAGAGCCCATTTCCTGGCCCTTCGTCTCCCCTCTTCAGGCTCCAGGGCAACCATCAAGCTTTCAATCAGCCATCACAGAGATGGCAGTCCCACCGGTCACCTCTGAGACTACCTAGCATACATGACTTGATTAGCATAAACGTGGAAAAACAGTCAAAACCAGTGAGGCTTCAAAAGGAAGTTATAACAAAAAAAAAAAGAAAAAAAGTGTTTGTATAGCAGATGTGAGTTGTTTTTTTTTTATTTCACTTGACAAATACAAGAACTATCACTGGCAAAGAAACTTCACAGAATTTGAGAAGCCAGTTTGTGACTTTTAGCTTGTTTAAGGCCATCTACATGCAGGTGTACTCCTGACTGAAACATTATCAAATTAACTTAATCGAATTAACAGCATTTCTCTTCTGAGGAAATGGACCAAAATTATTGCTGAGCCATGTTGCTCCTAGGGCTGTCTAGATTGAGAACGTTCTTCCCCCCCTTATACTACCTACAAGAGAGCAAATTGTGGTCCAAGCAGCGACACACTAAAACCTACTGGTTTAAAGAAGGAAAGACCCAGAAGTCTTGTTTCAAAAGAATATATGGAAACACTGCAAATATTGACCAGCTGGAAGTAATGATTTAAATTTGCTCTTCGGATAACAATGACACAAGTAAAATGAAATTCAGACATTTATGAAGGTTTTTTCCAAATCAATCAAATGAGCTTCCAAAATGCCACAGTCCATTATGTCAAAAACAGAGTGGCAACATGGTTACCTGAGAGAAACACAAAGAACAACAGCTCTGCAGCTCCAAAAGAGCCTTAGAGGCAATGAAGGAGAGGAAGATGAGTGACCTCTCAAGCCAGAGACAATCAAGCCTAGAAAAAAAAAAAGTGAACCACCCCTTTAAAGAACATGGATAAGTCTATCTTCTTAACTTCTCCCAACTCCAGTCATGAACTGGTATGCTTTTGTAAAGTGAAATAGATCGATGACATAGTTACATTTTTTATATATATATTCGTTTGTCCAGTCTCATCAACTCTACCCTGTGTTTGTGGATTACCTGTGTGCTGGATTAAAAGACTTTCTAAACCTTCATCTTCATGCGTTTGTGAGCAGCATAGCATCATAATTTCTTAGAAAAAAAATATACATACAGTATTTTAACAAAACTGCTTCACTGCTTATTGATATCTAATAATATCAATTATTAGATATAATAATAATCTAATTATTATTATTTAGTATTATTTCTCGATATGGCGGGGGGGAGGGGGTCCATATCGAGAAATTATATCAGAGGACCCATGCTGTTTAACATGAATTAACAATCTACGATATTTGTTAATAATGATATTTGGAAATAATGATTAAGGCATGTCAAGGTATAAGGAATGTTAATTAATACTTTTTACATAATGATTACACCACATGACATTTGAGTCATTGAATTCAAATGTTTACAAACATTTTTCAAAACCACTGGAAACCAACATTTATACAAAGAGAACATTTCCAAGGACTTGGCACGTGTTATAAACTAGATTTTCCTTCTTTATCACGGACACCATATTAATACTTTTTACATAATGATTACACCACATGACATTTGAGTCATTGAATTCAAATGTTTACAAACATTTTTCAAAACCACTGGAAACATTTATACAAAGAGAACATTTCCAAGGACTTGGCACGTGTTATAAACTAGATTTTCCTTCTTTATCACGGACACCCGTACATGTCATTGACCCAGATAATTAAACCAAGGGCCATTGAATGAGGGCTAATGAGGCTCTTAATGTGTCAAGGCAATTTTTATTTGTCAGTCAGAACGGAATACCATGAAAGATCTCTTTTCACTTTCTAGATTCATTTGAAATGCAGCTGCTTTTAAAAAAAACATGTTCCAAGTAAAACTTGGTAAAAAATTTGCTATGATCAAACAGAGGATCACAAAGATGATAGTCTACACTTATTGGTTTTGTTTCCTCGACCATCAATGGAGTCCATTGTGTGTTTAAATTTACCAAAGGCACAAATAAAGTGTCTCTGCGTCAGATAATGTTCACGGTCTATAAAGCCAGCAGTATGAGGATCACGCTACATAGAACGACTGAACCTTAGATTTCACCCTCTCTGATATAAATACAGGATTATAACATCGGGGTTTCAGAAATATAAGAAACTTCTTTGTCCCAGTTTCTCCTCCTAATATGAATCAGAAATCTTGTGGAGGAAATGTGTGACTTTAACAAGCCGTAACATTAATCTGATGGAATCCAGATGTAAAGGAGATGAGAGACCGCAGCTACAGCCATCTGAGAAAGCCACACACCAAATATGGCCTTGTACATAGCAATATTAAACACATTTCCTTTAAATCCCCATAGCGAGTCCAACAAACTGCTCTCATTAAGCAACAAAACTTTGCCATTTTTTCCATAAGATAATGGCAAAGTCAATGGAAAATAAAATTTTTGTTCTGATTAACAGCTGTAATAGTAAATAAAGACACTGATTTAAACACATGATATATGAAATAAAAACAGTATGCTGCATGTGACCAAAGACTGTTTTTAATAATTTATCTGAAGGGAGAACAAATTACCTCAGGCAAAATATATATATACTATATACACACACACACACAGTATATATATATACACACACACACAGTATATATATATATATATACACACAGTATATATAAATATATATATATGAAGAGTGCAGATGCAAAAGACTCTAAATGCCATTTGAACACACACACACACAGAATATAGTATCCGGATTCCGGAATCATTCTAAAATATGCATCACAGCATTATATACTGTATTTGAATTATGTATTTCTCTAGCACACTCTTATACAAAAGTCCAATTTCCTTCAGCAATTTAACAGAAAAGCAAATCAAATTAGGCAAATTGCAAACCATTTGAGCCTATTCAAAGGATGAAAGGAGCATTTTTCATAAGCATATTTCCCCTTCTCAGTCCAAAACTAGAGAATGTATAGGTAAATTGGCATGCTTATATCACAACAAGCATCAAAATTGCCTATCCAACTGACACCAACAATAGCAGCATTACAGGTAAATGGGAACGCCATACATCAGAATTGCAAACCATATTGAAATGGCCATTTTTGGATGTTTCAGACAGATTTAAAACGTAGTGTCTGCATCCATGGGCACTTGATCTCATGCTTGTCTCGCATAATTTCACTTGTGACAATGTTTACAGAGCATTGTTCAACATGGAGCAGATGGAACCTATAATTACTTCAATTACAGAGCTTATGAAAGCCTCTCTCAACAGCAATTCAACCTGTCCTGCATCAATCCGTGAGCAAATTATTCTGAAATCAAGCCTGGAAGTAGGGAGGGGAGGAACACTGTTGAGCTCGTCATGGACTAAATAAAACAAATTAGGCTGATGGAAAGAAAGCAAAAAAGCACAGCAAAATGACAAGCAATGGAAGAAAAAAGATGCCTTACAACAGATGCCATTATTTGCATCTCAATGCACTACATACTGGGTTTAAATGAGTAAAACAAAACACCAAAACCACTGTATTTTTACCACAGTGATGCAACAAAATATCCTCATTATGAATATTTTAACTCAGTACTTCCTTTATTATTCCATTTTACTTATCTGTTAAAAAAACATGTTACTTTAAAAAAAATGTTAACTAAAACAAAAAAAAAGACTTTTACAAAAACGAATGTATTAAAACAACTAAAAACAAACACTTACAATATAAACAAACAATACACAAAATTACTGAAGCTTTAAAATTAAAATGAAAACTGAAAATATGAAAATTAAAACTAATTAAAAAAATGTATAAAAACTATCATCTCAATGATACTAATAAAAACACACACATACACAGTGTAAGTGATGCTGCTTGGAAGATACCAGATCAGAAATGCACTGCAATATGGCACCTGTCGCTAGACAGAAACACAGTGAGCCGTGTGTGCTTGTCAAAGCGATGTGTAGTCAAGATTTTCCACACTGTTGAAGAGAAGGACGACAAAGGCAGATGTGCTTTAGATTAAGCTAACAGCCGCTACACAGACATGAAATAGCCAGAGAACGATGCAGTCACATAGAAGCGCCAGAATGATTGCTCAAAAGCTCTCTCGCTCTTCCTTTCCTTTCATTTCAGAGTGGTCTGCTTCTCCTGAGTCTTGCTGGTGTGGAAAATGGAAGAAAGAAAATGAAAGACCAGACAGGGAGCTGAAATGAGCCTTGTCTCCATGTACAAGACAAGTCCTCTACACTGGCACAGGAAGACACCTGTGTGGGAAAGCATTGTCTCTCAAAACAATCCCATTATTTAATCCTGACAGGTATACAAAATCCCCTCTGAGCAGGCAGATGATAAAGCGTGTAATAACACCTTGCCTATTATTTAACGGGACGTTCTATCATTGTGACGTGTTATTATCTGAGGGCAGAGGTGGGCTTTACATCATTCCTGCTTCAGCAAAGCAATGATGGTAATGCTGAAATACAGAGTGAGATGATAGATAAAGGATGTCAAACAGATACTAGATCAGTCAAGGGAGGACAAATCATCTACTCTGGGAAACATACTGTTAGGACTTGTAAGAGATCCATCTACCGGATTAAAGGGGGTGATGATCTTTTGTTCCCTTACCACAGATCTGCAAAATGTCCACTCAGAAACTGCACAGCACCCACTGATTAACAATGGTGATGATTAGTGTGATGATACAAAATGTTAAAGCGCATACAATCACAAAAAGAGGGCATGAGCACAGAGATACTGATGGTGCTTAACCTGTAATTTGTTATAATTGTTTGAAATATAACGAGGAGTAGCTATTAACCATGATTGTAGCACCATCAGATGCACACTTCAAAACATCAATAGTTACCATAATGGCCATACTCCTTTGCAGTTTCAGCATCAAGGCATCATCTACAAAGCAGCAGTGTTACTGAGTGAGCAATGGACAATAAAGCAGAGGAGTAACAGGAAAGGGAAAAAAATTACTGTTTTGCTCACACGATGGCATTTATTTGATCAAAAATACCGTAATGTTGTGAAATATTATTTATAATATTATAACTGTTTTAATATATTTTTAAAAGTAATTTATTCCATGTGATGGCAAAGCTTTATATTCAGCAGCCAGTACTCCAGTCTTCAGTGTCACATGATCCTTCATAAATAATTCTAATATTCTGATTTGGTGCTCAAGAAACATATCCTATTATCATCAATGTTGAAAACAGACACTTTCATATACTGATGTTTCTTCAACTTTGGCCACTGAATGTTTATTTTTATGCAATTTTACATGTTTAAAAGCTATGGTGACCTTAAAAAGTGAAACAAACATTTTAATAGTTCACTTTAATAGTTCAACTATTAATTGTTGGACATTGTTAGTTGAAAAAAGTTAAGTTTGAGTTTGAAACAGGTGTTGTCAAAGCCTATGTCAGAGCTTATGAAAAAAAGCTTTGAAAATGAAGAAATTCATAACCGAAATGATCCATGGCATTCATATCATTAATGCAACATAGCTTTCTTTTTGTTTTACTTTATCTAAAGTTAGTGGCTTATTTTTTTATTGTTTATGATACTGCACTGCGCATACAGTACTAGAGTAGCATACCTCAGTCTCTCCATGAGGAGATCAAGGGCCTTCTCCACATCTTGACTGCAGTAAAGCTACAGGCACGTGCTCTCAAACAGCAAAACAACCTGGAAACAATAGCTATCTATAATGAATACAGGTGGTCTGACTGTGTTGTGTTCTCTGTTGCACTAAAAATAAACAAAAAATCTCCAGTAGGTTACTCACAAATTAAATACAACATGGTAGGATGAAAACATTAATATGTATACAGTATATCCCTTTTCAATGCTGTGTGGTTATTAGAATTTTGCAACTCAGATGTTTGATTTTAATGATTGCTGAGACATTATGAACACTTACTGAGCAATGGATTGGCTCAGGGCTGTCCAAACTCGGTCCTGGAGGGCCGATGTCCTGCAGAGTTTAGCTCCAACTTGCTTCAACACACCTGCCTGGAAGTTCCTATGCCTAATAAGAGCTTGATTAGCTGGTTCAGGTGTGTTTGATTAGGGTTGGAGCTAAACTCTGCAGGACACCGGCCCTCCAGGACCGAGTTTGGACAGCCCTGGATTGGCTTGATCAGTGCAATTCCAATCAGCTAGGCAGTCACCATAAGACAGCCTCATTTGTCGGCTTGTAAAAGTCACAACTGTGATAAAATCTAATATATTCCCTCATTAGATACCATTTCAAACTATAACTTTTCTAACATACACCGGTTATTGTTATTACGACAAAACGTAAAATCTTAGCGTCAGGTTGACTAGTGCAAATGATTCGCGCTGTCTCTGTCAGACGCTGCTGTGCCACGTGACACTGACTCAAACAAATCTTGCTTCATTTGTCCGAATGGATAGAATAATTTCACTCTCCAAATAGCTCCCTATTGCCTATGTAGTACACTATACCTGCCACTTATTATATCCACCTTATTTATTTATTTATTTATTTAGAAATTTAGTGAATAACCAATTTCTCCCGCAGCTGCTGGTATTTAAAAATTAGGTGGTGGGGCGTACTAAATCTAGGGAGCATTTGATTGGATACAATTTCTCTAACACTTTAGATTAGGGAACGCATATCAACATTAACTGAGAGTTTTCCCCAAATAAACTCCTAATAATTACTACTTATTGATAGTAAGTAAGGTAGTTGTTGTAGTTGTTATCTTTAGGTATGGGGTGGGGGGTAAAGATATCCCTTTACCCCCCACCCCATACCTAAAGATAACAACTACAACAACCACCTTACTTACTATCAATAAGTAGTAATTATTACTCATGCAGAATAAGGTATTGAAATGTGCTTTATAATGTGCTATATATAATAAAGCTAGTAATAAACTAATAAACAGCCTGCTAGTAATATGCATGCTAATAAGCAACTAGTTAATAGTGAATAGTGTTTTCTGTTGGGTAGGCTATATGTATATAAATACCCAAAAGAAAACTGGAAGTTTTTGCATGAATTTTTTATTAATTTGAACGTAATAACTATGAGGAGAGGGAAGCTCCTCAGCTCCAGCATAACAGACAATCTCATATTTGTTTTAATATTTGCAACCTGTTGCAGTTCATTATTTAATTTGGGGCCCAAAATGCATCTGATAAATGTGGAATAAAAAGCCCAAAGCGCCAGCACTCTATTAAATTTGTTTCATAAACCATGCTGCATTCCCACTCTTCATATGGAAACAGACAAACACCAAGAGAAGAGAGGAAAAAAGAGAGACATTAAGGGTGGAGTCAGCTACAGATAGAGATTAATGATAATTTATGTGCCGAACATCCTGTGATGACCTCAGCGCTCTTCCTTTCATTCATCCATCCCCCAACTCCAATTCCAAATCTCATTCCCATTTTCCAATGGACTGACAGCCTATCAAACCTAATCATCTCAACTTTTTTCAACATGGCTGCCAAGAGACGAAAACAAATAAATAAATAAATCAGGACGAAGTGGAAAGTGACCAACCCTTTTGTTCTTCACGTCGAATGCCCTCCAAACAAAAAGATGAAATGGCTGAAAACGAGAGCACAAAGTGTGATGAATGACTTTCACAGCCACATCTGGCCTGGGCTGTGCACGGCATGTGAGCTGTGGGAAAGACCGTTCCAGCTAATCCATGCTAAGTCACGGTGGGAGTCTGGTATAGAGGCCACAACTGCAGACACAGCTGCCTTAGTCAACAACTGGTTTCCTGGTTTTTCCTGAACCACACCTGACTCCATGCTAAGACTGGTGAAGGACCCATGAAGACTGGCATAAAGATCTCTTCTAACTTCAGTTAACTGTTGTCTGTGCTGTATGAGTGGGGGGCAGAAATAAAATACTGAAAGAATACTGAAAGAGTACTGAGAATTAAATATTCAGTGCCAGATGTGCCTAAAATGCATTCAAGGGCAAGAGTAAGACAGCCTCTAGTCTTAACCTTGCTAGAAATAGATATCATTGGGTAACATCTCTAGGGACGGTCTCTACAATTTTCAAAAAATTGAAAACAAATTACATTATGAGATTCCTGACAAAAGTTGCCAGAGATTTGTTTTTGGGAAACAAGATCAGACCAGAGATTCGCAAGAGACAAGGCCTACCTGTCTAGGTTGTCTACAAACAATACCAAACTGACCTTTGCACAGTTCTGACCCAAGTCAGAAGATGGCCTGGAAACAAAAGGCCAATTACTAGACAATTTAGGGGAAGAGTGCCATCTAGGCACAACATTACACACTACAGCATGAACCAGTCTAAACATTGCCTTCAACATTTTTGCACTTAGGCTATTTAATCTTTTGTTTTAGTAACAATTTGGAGCATATCAACTAGTTATATGCTATCATAGTCAAAACATTACAGGTAAACCATGAAGCTTTATATCACCATTGGTCTCCTCACATTCCTTTGTTTGTAGGCTTTAGCAGAATTAGTTGTTTCTTTATATTGCATATTTCTTTGTATTTCTTTGCATTGAGGGTGAACTTTATGGGCTGCTGGCTTTAGTGCTTTAACACTCAGAATGCTTAGACTGTGGAAAACACTAAACTGAATGATATAAGTTCTGCATTCAGTTTTGCTTGGTATGCTTAGCCTACAGGGTTACTATCATTAACTAAAACTATTAAAAACATTTTTGTTAATTGAAAGCTGAAATAAAACTAAACTAAACTGAACTAAGAAATGCAGTATAATAATTAATCAAATAAGTTTAAGTTAAAGTACTAAAATTACTAACTGTAAATAAAAACTAAAACTGAACTAAAATTAAAACTGAAAAAAGTTAACCCTAAATATTAATATTATTAAAAATAACAAAAGTTAATAAAAAATGACAAAACACATCAGCAAAATTATGAAAAAAAATGAAACTGAAATTAAATAAAAACTAATTCAAAATATTAATAAAAACAATATATAAGTAATAGTAAAATAACACTGACATACTATATATTAGCACTTAAAGGGATGGTAAAAATAACAATTATGTCATCAATAGTCAACCTCATGTCAAAATCAAAATTCACTGACTTTCATTGTATGGACAAAAACAGTTTTCTTCAAAATATCGTCCACAGAAGATAGAAAGTCAAATACAAATTTGGAACAACATGAGGGTGAGTAAATGACAACAGAATCCTTTAATCATCTAAAACGTTTATAATATAGCATTCTAGTCTACCTATGAATATGACTCATTGTGGCAAGCAATATCCCTATGAATGTCCGCACAACAGTCTTAAAATGTATTATTTAGTTGCAAACGCTCTGTAACCTGCACTGTACTAACTAGGCCAAGCTTGTGGGCCTACATAATTGGCACGTCTCTCTTGTGCGCAGATGCAGAGAGAGAGAGAGAGGAGATGGAATCAATAACAGGATACATTTCCAGATGCTAGGGGATTCAAGGGGCACACCACACCAGACACTGTGTGCCTCAAACAAGAGAAACATCTCTTCCCTCATGTTTCTCCCTTTGTGGAGGAGCATCGTCAACAGATCAGCACTACAACACTGACTATGTCTTTTCAGCATGACAGCGTTTAAAGCAATCGGCATCATCCAGTCCAGTCTCTACTTGGTTTATGCATTGTAGAATATAACAGGAGCTTAAGACTTCATTTGTTTTTTAAGGAAGAGGGAGGCCCTGGTGTAAATCTGCTCAGCTGCCCATTTATGAAAAGTGAACATGAGCAGCCTTAATCCCAAAAAAGCGTCCCACACACGACACGTCCAGTGCCAAAAACAGCGTGCTTAATTAGTGGGCAGGTTCCGCTCTGACGGGCAGGGCCGTGACCTTCCTTGGGGAATAATGAGCCAGGCAATGCTTGGGGCCTCGAGCTGTGGTATCCACATGGAAGCGAGGTGCTGATTCCTGCTTTAGACGTGCTAAACTGACAGATTCATGTGACCGGACAGTGAACCGTACACTTGGCACCAGGAAGCTGAAATACTTGCTGTCGTGTTGGGGTTGGTCCAATCTCTTGTTTTGTGTCTGTTTCTTTCCGCTTTGTGAAGCTAGATGAGATTGGTCAGCTTTCTCTTTGTTCTCCAGCAAGAGGGGAGCAGTGGCCATACTATCCTAGATGTTTTATCAGCATGGGCTAAGAGAAGCTATCAGAATCAGAATCAGAAAGAGCTTTATTGCCAGCTATGTTTACACATATGAGGAATTTGTTTTGGTGACAGAACTTTCCACAGCACAGTGGCACGTGACAGTGACAAGACACCGATAACAAAAAGAAAATTAAAAAAAGAACAATATGTATGAATTATGGTGTATTAGAGGGAAATTATTGTCTTAACTATGTGGAATATTTGTATTTGGTGTAAAATTATGAGTTGTGGACGAAAAAGGGACTGAACAGAGATGGAGAGACATTTAATACACCATTTACAGACAACTAGACTACATTATTTAATTAAAACTGATTAATTATTTGAAACATTTTTTTTTACACAAGAAAAAACTACAAAAAGAAAATTCTTAAAATCTTAAATTCCATGCTACATCATACACAATAAGAGGGAATGGGGTGGGATTGTACATTAAAAATAAAAACATTTTGGGTTTTCTCTTCCTTCTTCATCTGCCATGTGCATTCCCACCTTCTCTGTATGAACTTCTCTCATTCAAACCTTCAAACCTAAAAACGGATTTAAACAGCATAACCTCAGCCAAGACATTTTTTAAACAAAACTCAATATGACAAAAAAAAAAAAAAAAAGCTATTGTGTTAGTTCTAAGCTGCAGTACAATTAATACAAATGTATGGAGGATGGGCAGTTACATGATATTAGATTTGGAGTGTTGATATGTGGCAGAAGTGCCATCTGCTGGTAGTTACGTTTAATTGCACGCTTTTGGGGCTGTAGTTGAAATGTGCACTGATCCTTGTCAGCTCAAAGTCTCGCTAAATATATGACCAGTTAAAACTAAAATTGGGCCCAGTCCCAGACTATATAATTAGGACATGGATGTATAAATAGAAATATTTGGAGAATGCGGGCATCGATTGCGCAGCGAGCGCTCCATTTGAGCTAATTCCCCATGTGGGGAAAAGAGGTCCATCATTTTGGGTAGCACATTCAAAGTCATTAAGAGAAGCGATCAAAAACAAAACTGAAAAGTGCTTTCGATAGAACATCCAACATAACGATACATGTTTCAAGAAATTAAACATCTTTGATCTTTGTGTCTGTATATTAATATAAATATGTCTATACCATTTGTATTTTATTTTATGAGTTGAGCTGAGGGTGGCAAAATGTCAATAATAAGAAGTTAATTATGGACCAAGAAATCTTAACTGATTTCATTTTGGACTTCAGTGAATAAGCAAATGTTATAAAACAGCAGAAAGTATTCCCTTTAAATTAGTTGCATCCTTCATTGTACATTCAAGTAAGGTTGTTGCTTATTTCTAAATAGATTTTGACACAATGGGAAACAAACGAAAAGACAAGTAAACTACATGTACAAATTTCACAAAAACATGTCATAAATAAATAAATGTAAAAAATAAGTTCATCATGTGGTTTTCACTGGATTTTGCTTTAAACTGAAAATGTGCTGATATTTTACTCACAATGATCAGAAACCATAATAATGACAATTTTTTTTGCGACAGGTGGGTGGCCTATTTTCTGAGAAGCCTATTTCTTGAGACGTATGCATTATCAACATATGGACAAACTACAACATAAACCTTGCTGGTGCTATTAGTATACAAACTATTCATTTTGTTTAAAAGTCACATGATTGTACAAATAAGTTATGGTATGGCCAGATCAGTATTTAGCAGACTTGGGGTTTTGTTTGGGCTCATCCTGTACCTACTTACAACTATCCTGACCACACAAAGTAAGCAACTTCATCCAAGTCCACTGGATAATCAGTAAGGTATATGGGTCCTTTGTCTCCCTTGTAATACTCTCCCTTGTAACTTCTCCACCTGCCCGCAGGAAGGTATATATCTCTTTCTTGCTTGCCTGGTTCAAGTACAGGTGCCACCAGAAGGTCATCTCCTATCAGGAACTGAGAGTCAATTTTGTAAGCTGCCTCATCATCTGTTGCAATCCACCAAAGAGGGCGAATGATGGGATCCCCAGTGTACAGCACTTCCCCAGCAAGCTCCAGAACCCGAGGGGCTACAAGCGACTCATGGAGAGCAGTGAACTTCTTGGCGATATTCACTACCTCATCATCATAGTGCCATGGTGGAAGTGAGAACTGCATGGCTGGCATGAAAGCTGAGAGCTCTAGCCAACGGATGTACAGCTCACGATCTGGAAGGCCAGTGAGGTTAGAGGTTGTACTTCCGCCTATTATGTCTGGCAGAATAAACTGGTAGCCAAGAATACTTATAGTAAGTACAGTTGGAATTATAGATTTGAGGCCTAGGGTGTATCCCCATAGTGAGTCACGGTCTATAATTCTGAAGAAGCAGGAGATGTTTTGAGACTGATAGCCGGACCGCAGCTCTGCACGGTCATTGAACGGTAGTGCCATCTCAGTGTAGCGGCGAGTAAAAGTACTGGGATCCTGCAGAGGAACAAAGGTACTGAACTGCTGGGGTAAGTAGCTTGTTTCTCCTGCATCAAACTTAAAAGATACCACTCCATACTTGTTCTTGAGGGTGCAGAGATTCAAGGCATACCAGTCCCGAGCTTCTGGATTTGTGAAATCCAAAATGCCAGCGATACCATTCCACCAACGCACCAATGCAGGAAGCTGGCTACCGGGCACTCGTACAAACAGTCCTTGTTCTACTCCAACACCAAAATTGACAGAATTATAGTTGACAAATGGATGAGTCCACAAGGTTACCTGGAATCCATCATCCCTAAGTTTTTGAAACATGGCTGAGGCGTTGGGAAACTTGATGGGATCTAACTCAAACTCCCCATAGCCACTAGTATATCTGTCGTACAGCTCCAGGTGACTGCAGTTGAAGCCATTTTTTTGAATATCAGATGCATATTTCAAAATTCTTTCTTCGTTGACTTCTTCTAGAGCTTTTGTAGACCACATTGGTTGTCTGAAAACAGCTTCTGAGGGAACCTTATTGGGCTTGTTGAAATATCGACGTACCATGTACTTGTGTATAGAGGTGATGTCATGCCCGACACATACACGATAGCTAAGTGTCACATGATGGGGATTACCGGGGTCTGGCCTATAAGGGCTGTCATCGTATCGAGCTTGGAACCACAGAGTTCTGTTCGTTTCATCCCAGCCAAGGTGAAAAGGAACAGAATCATTAATTTTTATGGCCGTAGCATTGGAAGAAAGCCAGTAGCGCTCTAAGATGCCACCAAATGCCTGATAATTCGAATGGATATCGCCTGTAATGAAAGGTTTGGGTTCTTGCTGTCCTTTTAATACTATTGGCCAATGCTGCAACCAAGTCTCCGCACCACCGTACCAGTGTGATCCACTGCAGGACATGACATGCTCCACCAACCGATGTTCCTCCAGCTCATCCCAGCGCACACGATAGCACTCAACTGTGTCTTTAGGCTTTACCGTTTCTATGAAGAAATGTATATTTCCAGCTATGGATTTGTCACATCTGAGAATCTGTCCCTCTTTTGAACATGAGTCCAGATCAAGGGTTCCAGACCTAAAATGCACAATTAAAAACAATGTGACTTCTAATCATAATTATGTAATTACAAGTGTAAATAGGATATTTAAACAAAATACCTGAATGCCATTTTGAAAATGACAACCCCAGCTTGGTTTCGGATGAAAAAACCATCTTTGTTAAGATCCAGTCGTTCAGTTGTCAGAAGGTTGGCCTTGTGGAGAGAAGCGGAGTAGTAGCACCATGCTACAATCGCAGCAAGAACCAGTATGACTCCAAGCACACTCGCTTTTATCACTGGGCGCCTTGGTCTACCAACTCTCTTCTGCTTAGGTGGTGAGTAATGGCTCATGGCACCAATGCCAAAATCTCCAACAGTTGATGATACGATCTGGTACATCTTCACAACACTCTTATGCACACAGCCTTCTGTAAAATCTTTCTAACTCATGAGCAGAAAGTAGACTGTTTTAGGTGTACTGCACATGGGCTGCACATGGTTGAAGTAGCAGCTGGCCATGATGACTTCTGCCATGCCTAGACATATTGAGACAATTTAAAAGGAATAATATGTAAAAATAAGCAAAAAAAAATGCAATGTTTGAAAGTGATATAATATGACTCCCGAGATAAAACATTTTTATCCATTTTTAAATGGATAGTTAACCTAAAAATGAAGATTCTATCATCATTTACTACTTAAGTCATTCCAAACCTGTATATAGGTTGGAAGTGTGTGAGGGTGAGTAAATGAGAATTTTCTCACAAAAACTAAAATTCTTCATATCTGTGAGACACAAAAGCGGATTCAAGCTATTGCTGTTACACTACAGCAGCTGAACAGTCGTCTAGGCATGTATTGAACACAGAATTTCCAATACAGTGTTGTGATGTCCTGTAACAGGCACACTATTGATTAGATGGACATTTACAACAGAATAAACGCAACTGCTATAATTTAGACACATGTGATTACAATTTTAGGGTTGTGTGATTGTGGAAAATATTAGTTTTAGCAATTTAGCAGATTCATCCTAATCCCCCTTAGCACAGAAAAGGAATATCACTTAGCAAGTGCTTTCTGACACATCGCCTGACACAACACTGCTGCTTGATAACTAGCGATTAAGTCACGCAGATGATAACACATCAAGTTCATTCCAGTTTTTAAGGTGTTCACTTGAGGAAGCACAAAGACGATTAAGTTCTGTTTTATGGTATGACCCCTCACATATCTATGCAATAAGTAATACATTTTCACCAGTTACTTCCATTTTGTGTCTAGTTGAGTTCATTCAGAAGGAAACACTACAATACAAATCTATGTGAATATTTTCCTTTCACTCAATTCCTATTTGTGTACAGCTCGCCAGCTAAACTTTTCAATAAATAATAAATAAACTTACTCTGAAATCGACATTACGACTGCACATCGGTCAAAACTCTGTTGCTCGGAACGTTCATGAACACATCAGAAGCAAGTTCGACCGGTTTGTGTGCATCATGGGTAATGTAGTATTGTAAGAGGTGGTGTAAATCTTTTATTTGATGAGAACATCAAAATGTAAGGAAAGCAAACAGGGTGGGGAGGGGGGTCTGTATGTAGGTCAGGAAAATAAAGAATATTTAGTTGTATTAGTTAGCGTGTAGAATGGTATTTTACCATAATTTCGAAAAACGTTTCAACCAGGTGTTGTATGTTCCATAACACAAGTATTCCACTAGATGGGAGTAAATTATAAGAAAAAAAAACTTTCATTTTATATTGATTTCTCATTGTAAAACAGCATCAACAGCTTCACTTGTATTTCCAGAAGCTTTTATGAGAGATTGCAAGAAATTAATATTTAAGTGTAAGTTTACAGTATTGTGATTCTAATGGGAATCTACAAGAACTGACAAAGACGTTTTCCTTTTAAAAAGTTGTTTAATAAATGAAACACTGTGAGTGAGCATGTATACAACCCATGACCTGAACTCTGGCATTAGTCCAAACCTTTTTTTACCCTGGACAATTTTTTAAAAATTGTTGCTACCTAGCAGCTTGCTGCTGAGCAATGTCAACACATTACAAAAATGTAAAGTATTTTCTGATAATCTCTAAACAAAATACACAAAAATAAGACAGTCACTGTCCCAATGATCCAAAAATATCAGGCTATATCGAGATCTAGACACAGCATACCACCTTATAAGAAAGAACAACGAAGCGTGTGCCTTTCTATGTAGTCATGCATGACCAGAATCTGCAGAACACTGTTGAGTCTAGGTATCAAATGTTCTTTTCTTTCTCCCAGTCTCCCCTTCCCCAGTGACACACAAATAAAAACAAACACATATCAGCATTCCTGGGCCTCACTCAGTACTCAATTTCATTAACATTTTCAGAAAATCCTGAGTATGGGATGCTGTCTCCAGGATCTAGAGAAAGAGAGAAATAAATAGAGAGAGATTTATATGTATTATAAACATAATATGTACAAATACATTCTCTGTCTTACAGGCTGCCATATTACTGCTGCTGTTAACAGATTCAGATAGCTGCAGTAACAGTAGGCCTATGTGATCCCTTCATAGACAAACCCCAATGAGACCTGCAGTAAAGAAAGCACATGCTCCCCCCACCTGCTGTTACTGCAGTGCAGTCACCTGATCTCACCTCTCACAACCTACTGCAATACATCAAATAAAAGAAGATGAGGTGTGTCCACAAGGCTGGCGGTTGCCACCCTAAAAATGAGCTTTGCCATCCCAAAGCAGAGTATGTGAGTGGAGCAGAGCAGCGTGATTTTGACTGAACAAGAATTTTTTGGAAAGTCTGAGTTTCAGGTTTTCGCTCGCTCAGATAGCGCTCCACTGCCACTCCACCACGAGCACAGTTAATGCCAGCAGCCCATTATACAACTGCTTTTTAGCAAGAATTCACACGATAAAATAAGCATTAGCTAGCTTGACACTAATGGATAACTCAAATCAGAAAGAAGGTGAAAGTTATGAAGACGTCGATGGACAAGTGTGGGAAGTTCTGCATAGTTCTTAAGGAATATTGATTAGGTGATTGCACATTTTATTGTACAGCAAAGACAACAGGCTTTTCTAATAGCCGTTCTAAACTGGTGCTGCCTGATTGCAGCACACGCGCACACACACACACACACACACGTATACAGACAGTAGCTTGCATATCCAGGATCACGCGCACACAGAAACAAAACTTATTGTCAACGCTGTCCAGTGATCAATAAAACAGCTTAGAAACTGAAACGTTATAGCATATATTTCTTTGTTTTTGAAGTAATTTAAACCCACAGCTTCATTATTAGTAGAGAGACATTGCACAGACTTAATTGACAACTATACTTTATTTAAGGCTATTCTGTTTGTTAGGACATTATTATAGGAACTATTGTTGTCAAGTTTCATTGTTTTCCCCTTTAGATTGGTATAAAATTTTATACCAATCGTTCCTCGTAACAGCTATAACTGGTGTTACTTGGCAAGCCTAGTTGCCACCCCTCTTTCTGCTCTTGCCCCCCTTTGCCACCCCGAGTATAAAATCCTGGACATGCCCCTGTCGACGCATGAACAACTGACACTTACTGTTCAACTTTCAGGTTATGCGTTTGACTTCACATACTACAGCACACAAGAAGACATTTGTGTAACCATTCATATTAATTGAAATTAATTTTTAATTGTATAAGTTTTAGAGCATGACATCTATTATTTTATTCAAAAGTATAAAATGCTTAATAGAAAGAAATTGACAAAATATAAATATAAAAAAGTTAACTTAAAATGCAGTTCACATATGCAATGACTTAAACAGACCTCTTTTATGATGAGTATGTCTCTTTTTTGTATATTTTTTGCATATTTTTAAGAAATTCTTATAATTTATTTATAAGTTTGGCATAATCATAATCTTATCTTATTATTAAAAGTATGATTATTACTAAATGTTCATTAATAATTAATTACTAAATATGACTAAATAATTAGTCATGTACATTTTATAAACGTATAATATATTATACATTATAACTTAAAACAATACGGTAGTAAAAAGTACTACTATGTGTGTGTGTGTGTGTGTGTGTGTGTGTGTAGTAGTAGTAGTTTTATTACAAATTTGGTCATGCGGTCCAACCAACATGGAAGGAGGATCCCTGCAGACCCTCATGAATGTCAAAGTCAATGAGTCTCTTCAAAGATCAGATATTTTGACTTTTTTATGCCACTGCAGTCATTAAAAACTTTTATTTAGAAAAATATATTTTAAAAATGCTGCATTGTCATTTTGGTACTAAACTGTTTACTCACCTTTGCACGGTCCCTTTTTAAACACAACATCATCAATTGCAATGTCACTCCTTATTGAGGATCCTCTGACAGCTTCAAATATAATCTGCAAACAATTAGGGAGACATTAAACCTTTCAGTGAATTTTTACATGCAAAAAAAAGCAACACAGTAATGTTCAAAGTGACACTCCATCAGTTTCTTGGCACCTCAAGTACCATTACCTGAGCGATCAAATGGTTACTTTGATATTGACATTATAAAAGATGTTTTTCAAAGACATCTTTCAACAACAAAGAGAGTAAGAGTGTGTCTCTAACCCAGTGCCTTGTGTAACACTCATAATCCACCGTGGCCTTCATCCAGGACACACTTTGTTCTCCTTGTCTTGTCCAAAGCAATCTCTCCCTGTCCCCCTTATGCAGCAGGACGTTCAGAGTTCCTGTGCCTGAGCCATACATGTGGTAGAAGAAGATCAGACAATGAGGTCCGGTTGAACCCCTCAGCTCAGTGGACATGAGCCCGGTCGACTGCTCGGGTAACATGTGAGACGCCTCAATGTACATGTAGTAGCCTTGAAGTCAGAGCAGGAAAGACTTAGTGTGCACTGTCTCATGACATCAGCAATGTTAATAAAGCATTTCATGCTGAAGCATAAATTTGACTCACCTACTCCTAAGGTGTGGTCCCCCTTGGGTCCTGTGTAAGATGTGGGGGTCTGTCCCCTGATCCGTAACCAATGTCCTTTCTTAGCTTTCTTTTTCTGGGTATAGCCGCAGTCCCCAGTTTCAAAGCTACAATGTCCAGGAGGTGGATTCAAAGGTCCTAAACAGAGCACAAAAAGGGTGACCTGCTTTGGAATAGTAAACTTCCACCATATTAGGCTTTTTTACATCTGAGTGAAATGGTTAAAAGATTGTCTATTTCTGTCCACCGCAGCCGGCACTGCCCATTTAATGCCTATGTTTGTGAGGGCAGATGTTCTCCATTGGCATGTAATATATGTCTATAAACAGAATATTTAAGAACCTTAGACAAGGGCCTTGCCCATTTCCTAAGCCACATTGTTTAAAACGTGCTTCTGCCAAGCAAGTAATACAGTTTACCCTTTATTAGAACAATCATCTGCTTAAATCTTTTACAAGTCATGGGGTTTACTTCCATAAAAGCAACTGGGTCAAACACAATGTTATGGTTTGGACAATTCTAAATATGGGGACAGTTTTAGACGAACCCCTGTGAGTCACTTTTATTATTAAAAGGAAGAACAAACACCCATCCAGGTTTATGTAATTTGACCGTTTACTATCTCACAGTGGTGAAGCAGCCATGAAGCTTAATGTGAATAATTTCAAGATTTATGTGATACAAGCCTCTGCTGTACTAAAAATACACACAATACCACACAGTGTGACCATATGGCACTTGGCAATAGTCAAAAAGGATCTCCAAAATGCCTTTAGGAATAATTAATGCTTTTAAATTTAGAAATGTGGATTTGGACGGTACCACATGACCCTGGTGTTTGTTAAAAACAGTAGGTGATTCAACCAGTAATTGTCTTGTGGGCGGTGGGAGCAAAAATGGCGATAAAATCACCCTGTAAAAGCTGGGATTAACTTACATCACCATGAAACACAATTACCATCTGAACAGGGCTTTTTCTCAATGTCAAAAGGGTAGAAGTACCTGTAGTAACCCGACAGTCTCCAAGGGTCACTGAGATGTCATCGAGAGACACAAGCCCACAGTCCCAGAAGTTTCTGCAGATGCTGACAAATGCTACCTTAAAGGGAAGTTAAAGGGGTCCTATTATGCTTTTTCACTTTTTAAAATTTTAGTCAGTGTGTAGTGTGTATGTTTGGGTTTAAAAAAGATCTAGAAAGTTAAAAATCTCAAAGTCCACTCCAAAGGGAGATATTTCGTTTTTAAAAAATCCCTTTTCAAGAACTACAACAAACGGCTCATTTGGACTACAGCGTTTGTTTTCCGGGCTTTGTGATATTTATGATTAATTATTCATATTTCCCCATGAGCTGATTCGCTACAGCTTCTCGTCGCTGAGCGACCACCTGAAACGCTATTTTTTTCACCTCCGTGCTCTTTGTTTGGGCTTCCGAAAGCGGATGATGTCAGGAAACAGTGGTTGCAATTTATTTTTTAACTCTGTCCCTGAGCATTATAACCCCAATTTGCTATTGTGTGCTGCGCATTTTACTGAGGACAGCTTCCACAACATGAGGGAGTACAGTGCCTGCCGGATTCGCCAAAAAGCTTTTGTTGAAAGACGGAGCAAGGGGCGTGGCAGTACTGAAACACCGTCTAAGCAGTTCGCCAATCACAACGCACTGGGATAGCTAACCAATCATAACACATTTTGTTTTTCGGAAGGTGGACCGTCATCAAAGCCGGAACTAATCGAGCTGTTTGTGCCAGGATGGGGAGAAAGGTATTTTAATAATGTAAATTATGTGAAAAATAATGCGTTTTTCGAACCACCAAGCATGAGAGCATGCTCTAGTACACCCCCAAAACAAAATCAAGACTTTGTAAAAGAGCATAATAGGACCCCTTTAAGATAAAAAAGTCCATAATGACAAATAGTTAAAACAGGGAGATCAGTGTCTAGTAGTCCTAAACTAGTCCTAACTCTTGTAATACAGCACATAATTTTACTCAGAAACAAAACAAAAAAAAGGGTCTATTAAACATCCATTCAAAGTTACTTGAAAAGAATTACTATTTTAAAAGAGACATTACAAATAACCCATGTAATTTACAGACCTCAGTTTAAAACTCTTTGATTTCTTTGTGGTTTTTCTCTTAAATGGCTTTGACATTTTGAGGAGGCACAAAATATTCAACAAATGGAAACACTATTAATGAGGATTTGATGTGGTTTGCCTGTAGACAGACACTCCATTTAAGAGTCTTGCTCTTCACTTATCAGAATCCCTGAGATTATAACAGGACTTCACACACAGGGTGACCCAAAGTTCAATAAAAGATTGGTTATGGCTTGTCATTTTGAAAAGTGACAAGAAAATACCAAAAAATATCAAAACTGAATTTGTGCTTATCATTCAGGACAATGTCCTTTTCTAACCTATAATCTGAAGAACACTTATTGTAAACCTTTATGTTGTTCAATTTACAGTACCGTTAAAAAGTTTGGAGTCAGTAGGATTTTTCATAATTTTGAAAGAAGTCATATCCTCACCAAGTTTCTGTATTTGATCAAAAATACAGTAAAACAGTGATATTTTGAAATTATATTTACAATTTAAATAACTGTTTTCTATTTGAATATATTTTAAAATGTTTTTTTTTTAACGGACAAAGGAAACATGGGACAGACAACACTTTAAATACAGGGCTAAACGAGGGGTAGTAGACAAGACACACCTGAACCAAATCATACAATCACACATGGGAGACAGAAACTGGGTCACGGAGAGCACATGGGGAACAAAACACACACAGACAGTCCAGGGGTGTGACAGTTCGCCCCCTTCCCGGAAGGTGCGACCTCGCACCGCAGAAACTACAAAGGGTGGGAGGGAGGGGGACTTAGGGGGCGGACAAAGGAGTGGACTTGGGATGAAAACAGGGGACGGCAAAGGGCTGGCAGGAAGGTAGGCAGACAATCCTAATGGAGGGTCGGGCTGAGGACGGACAACCAGGAGAGGGCCGGCAGACAGAGTCCAGGGTGTTGACGACAGAGGGAGGAGCCAGGAGGAGCCAGGGCAGACCAGATGGAGGGAGGAGACAGGAGGAGCCAGGGTGGACCAGACGGAGGGAGGAGACAGAAGGGACTTGGATTAGGCGGAGCAAGGCAGGACCCAGGCCACAGCCATGAAGGCGACCCACGGTGGAGCAGACGGAGGGAGGAGCCATGGTGGAGGAAAGGATGGATCCGGAAGTGGATCCGGCGTGGATCCGGAAGGCTGCAGTGGAGCCGGAGCGACAGAGGACCGAGGTGGAGCCGAAGGGAAGGAGGAGCCTGACAGAGCCGGAGGGACGAGGCGCAGCCGGAGGAGTGGAGTCCCGAGGC
>NW_015547685.1:2047207-2079406 GCF_001515605.1 Sinocyclocheilus anshuiensis
TTTGGGCGCTAAATAGGAAAAGGATCTGCCGCCCACAGTTGATTTTGATATTCTAGGTATTATCAAATGGCCAGTCATGACGCCGATGGAGACTGGCAGACCCGCGGTGATCCCACCGCACAGATGGTGGGCTGAGGGTGAGCAGAGGGGCTGCCAGACGACAGTGGTGGAGGAGGCAGGAGCGGGAGGGTGAGTGGGTATTTGTGAGCCTCAGGGCTGGTGTGCGCTGCCCACACACACCAACTCGCGACTCCCAGCACCGTGAGCCCGTCAGACAGGGGAACGACAGGGCTGGCAGACAGTTCAGGGCAGACTGGAAAGTTCGAGGAAGGTGGGAGGAGAATGGGCATGTCTGCATATATATCTGCCTCCCAGTCTATTAAATCCAGTAGCAGCTCACCCCCAGCGGTGGTGCAGTGGGCGGGGCTTTCTTCAGTGCTTTCACGCTCCACTGTGGAATCCTCCGTGGCGGGCTTCGTTGCCAGCACTCGCACCTGGTCAAACATCATGTGAGGCTCTGGCTGTGGGGCGATCCTCAGCTCTGTCGCTCTTTTCAGCGATGGCTCGTCGGTCACGGCAGGCTTTGGCTCTCCGTCTGTGGTGGGCTCAGGCTTTGGCTCCACGCAGCGGGGTGATGGTGGGCTGGGCTCTGGATCCGGAGTGGAACTGGCGAGATCATCTTCGGTGCAGATGGTGAACAGAGATCCGTTTCTCGCCAGTATCCACTCCACAAAGGCGGCGAAATTCTCCCGAGGGCCATCTTCGGACGACGGCACTCTGCATGCTGTGTTTAGGCTGGCATCATAGAATGTGCAGAGCGCGTCGTCCGGGTAGCTGGTGTGATGAGCGATATCCAGGAACAGTGTGGTGTGGCCCTCGAGAGATCTCTCCTCCTGCTGGAGCAGGGGGCATTATCAGCATTATCCTGCATTATTATTCAGCATTATCCTGCTGAATAATCTTGTATTCAGGACTGAGGAAGGCGTCTAAGGGATCCATAGGAAACAACAGAAAACAAAACACTGAACAAAACGCGGAAAACAAATGAAGGGGAAACACGCAAATAAACTACTTTGTCGGTCCGGTGTTCTGTCACGGTGACTATTGTGTAGGAGCGAAGGAGCGCGGAGACGAAGGAGAGTCACGAATAACAGTCTTTAATGATCCAAAAAGGGAGTAACACACAGGGCAGGCAGGAACACACACGTAGCATCGACGTTAACACTGGACAAAGGAAACACGGGACAGACAACACTTTAAATACAGGGCTAAACGAGGGGTAGTAGACGAGACACACCTGAACCAAATCATACAATCACACATGGGAGACAGAAACTGGGTCACGGAGAGCACATGGGGAACAAAACATACACAGACAGTCCAGGGGTGTGATTTGCTGCTCAACAAACATTTCTTATTATTATGAATGTTAAAACAGTTCTGCTGCTTAAAGGTGCCATAGAATGCATTGATACAATATTTTAAATTGTTCTCTGATATCTACATAGAAGGTATGTGGCTTAGTTAAGGGCAAAAAATCTCCAGAAACAGTTTTACATGTCCATTTGCAACCCTAGGATTTGTCCCTAGAATGAAATGGTCTATTTTTACCTTATTTGGAAGGGTCATGAATAATAATGTTGAGCTCCGCTCTGATTGGCTGTTTCACAGTGCGGCTCAATGTTGAGCTCTGCTCTGATTGGCTGTTTCACAGTGCGGCTCATGTGCCTTTCTGAATACAGACACCAACCCATCCCTGCACTTCACATCCCGTTATGGAACATAACATTTATTTCCATGATCTGCCATTTTCGCTATTATCCTCGCTTATTTCTTCACAATACCTGCAGAAGTTCTGATGATTCGGCTGTGCAGTTTCGGCTGGCAGCTGGCATAGACCATGGGCGGGTATATGCAAATATTGGGGGCGTAACTATTAGTGATCCCGACTGTAACGTCACAGTCAGTGTTATGTTCTGATTCGCCTATTTTTCAGTGGTCTTTTGCATGCACGAGATTTACATAAGAAGGAGGAAACAATGGTGTTTGAGGCTCACGGTATGTCATTTCCATGTACAGAACTGTTATTATTCAACTATACCAAGGTAAATACAGTTTTCCATTCTATGGCACCTTTAATATTTTTGTGGAAACCATGATATATTTTTTTCAACATTCTTTGAACAAGAACAGCCTGTATTTGAAATAGAAATATTGTGTATAAATATAAAAGTCTTTACTGTCATGTTTCATCAATTTAATGCATCCTTGATGTATAAAAGTACCAATTTATACTTTTTTTTTTAATCTTCCTAACCCAAAACTCTTAAAGGGTGGTGTACATAAAAATGTATTACATGTCTTACTTCACTGAAAAGTGAATTAATTTAAAATGAGCCATTCTCATGAACACAACCCAGTCTTGAAGAAACACATTTTGCCAACAATCCATTCATTTTCCACTTACCTTAGTAGGCATGGGCTTTAGGTAAGTGACTTCCACCTCTGTCCAAACATCTTTAGACCTCTCAGACACAGTCCAGATTTTCTCCTGAGCTATGTTTTTTTCATCATAGACATAGAGAGCCAGAGCATTATCTATTTTCATGAAGCCATGCAGGGCATAGTAGAACCTGAGGCAGTATTTATGGTTCCCTGGTAGGGACGGTCCAAAAAGACGACCCACATACCCTGGACGAGAGGTATAACGAGTGTTGGCCAGGAGAAAAGACCCTGTGAATGTAAAGACACAGATGTGACATATTTATAAATCTTAAATAATCAGTGAAAGAAATGATTGTTTTATGAATGTTATCTTATTTGTAACATTTTTTCCTTTAGTTTTCCTCTTTTTATCATATCAAAGGAATAGTTCAACCAAAAATTAAAAGTTGCTGAAAATGTACTCATCCTCACGCCATCAAAGATGTAGATAAGTTTGTTTCTTCATCAAAACAGATTTGGAGAAATTTAGCATTGCGTCACTTGCTCACCAATGGATCCTCTGCAGTGAATGGGTGCCATCAGAATGAGAGTCCAAACAGCTGATAAAAACATCACAATAATCCACAAGTAATCCACACGACTCCAGTCCATCAACTAATGTCTTGTGAAGTGAAAAGCTGTGTGTTTGTAATAAACAAATCATTCAGGAGATTTAACTTTAAACCGTCACTTCTGGTCAAAATCCAACCAGTCCATGGTCCATATTAATGCTTCCTCCAGTGAAATTGTGGATTCTTGTGATGTTTTTATCAGCTGTTTGGACTCTCATTCTGACGGCACCCATTCACAGCAGGGGATTCATTGGTGAGCAAGTGATGTAATGCTAAATTTCTCCAAATCTGTTCTGAGGAAGAAACAAACTGACCTACATCTTAAATAAAATGAGTATATCTTGATTTTTGTGTGAGCTATTACTTTAATAGTTATTCACTATGAATACTGATCAGGAAGAAACAAACTGACCTACATCTTAAATAAAATGAGTATATCTTGATTTTGGTGTGAGCTATTACTTTAATAGTTATTCACTATGAATACTGATCAATTAAAATTAAATATACATTAAGTAGGAAGTAGTAGGAATCTCACTCATTAAAGCAGCTCCATAATTTGGAACTTTAATGAGTTAAATGCACATAAAAATATCATATATTTATGTGATGTAAATTTACGATGTTTAGATAAATTAGACTCTGTTTTTATAAACAGAGTCTAAAAGTATGATCAAAACATTACTTCATCAAGCTTGTACAATATATATTTTGTGTCAGATTGCACAAATTTGGTAAATTGATGAAAAGAACAGTCTCACTTCGCACCAGTGCCTGTAGTGTGATCACTGATGCGGTAAACATTTGGTTTCACAGAGACCCTGTTCCACACTGAACCTCCGGTCTGTTCCTGATAATACTGACACAGGCCCTCCTCAAAGTCACAGTTTGCCACAGAGGGATCAAACGCTGGCTCTGAAACATGAGTCACATGAAATTAACTCACATCATGAATATCTCCCACATAGGCAGACTTTCTGTAAAATGTATGTTAACTGCTGACTAAAGGGAATGTCGATGTGGTTGCTACATAACAGGACAACAACAAGAAAATTCCCCTTTAAACAGCACTTATGGGCTTTTTTTGGGTTGTTGGGTATAACGCTCAAGGCCCCTCATAAAAAAATGACTTCTTTTTGTCCCAAAGTATATTTTTGTCCACCCCTAAACATTAGTGTCAATGGATTGTAAACAGATCGCACAAAAACATAGAAATGAGATTGTATAAATTAATATGAATTAGTGACAAATTTGCTAAAACATAAAATAGATACAAATTGCCACTCTGTTGCAAATTACCTCAAATCAGGATTTTGCAATCTATAGAAAAAAAAACACGTTTACGATAGTGCTGTGGTGGTTTTTGTTGTCATTTGATGCTATGAGAGAAAATAAGAGGAGGAGGCTTTATCCCAATTGTACTCTAATTAATTGAACAGTACAGACAGTTTCGGTTCTTCACAGCTAAATAAGCATGGTAGAAAATGACTCAAGCAAGAAAAACAGAAGTACAGAATACAGCGTGCTTCCAGAATCCCATTATAAAAAGACATCTCTACAAAAGAGTTAACACATGTTCACCAAGTTACAGTGACTGTTGAAATTAAACCATAAAACTTGCTAGTGGTTTTCGAGCTCTGTAAACAGCTGTATTGTGATATTTTGGATTATGCACAGTTGCATAAGGCGTGTTAGTGCTTATTATACAACAGAACTGCACTGACCTGTCTCTGTGTGGCAAAACTCTGGGGAGAAAGAAATGTCATCCAGAGCAACATAGCCACCACGAGGACTGTTGAACGCCACCTCAAACACCACCTAGCACACAAAACACACCAATCAATCTAAAATAGAGACCTGAAGTGCCCAACATGAGGGGAACAATAGTGCACAAATGATTCATTCATACTGAAAACTGAAAAGTTTCAAATGGATGTAGTTTGTAACTCAGCATAAAAGCAATACAAAAACACTATAAGGTTAAAAGGCATTAGTAACACTTCAGACAGAGAACTCATCTGCTGGAGAGAATCTCCAGACTCCACACACACACTCCTTCTCTCATTATTTACAATGTCTCCTAGAGTTGGCTGCTCACACTCAAACATGGCAGCCACAGCACTAGCTCTTCACTTTATGTTTATACTATTCCTACAGATGCAAAATAAACACTCTGTTCTCAGCAGAACAGAGATTACGTTATGTACGGTCGAAAATATATCACTCTTTGAACTACATTTGGAAATTAACAAAGATATCACTTACAATTCTTACAGTTAATAATCAGAGTAGTTTTGATCAAATGTATAAGGTCCGTTTTCAATAGGACTATCCATACTTCATTTGGTTACAACAAATGAGTACAGTTTTCTCTACTCGTTGAGGATTTTGCTAATTTGGACAAAACATGGCCTAATACGTCATTTCTCATTAACACAATAAATATAATACTTAAAGGGGTCATATGATGCTTTTTTAAAGATCATTATTTTGTGTATTTGGTGTAACAGAATATGCTGACATGCTTTAATGTTCAAAAAACACATTCTTTTTCAAATACTGTACATTATTGTAGGTCCTCTATGCCCCGCCTCTCTCAAACGCTTCGTTTTCTACAAAGTCCCTCCTTCCGACAAGCGCAGTCTGCTCTGATTGGCCAGCTGACTCAGTGCATTGTGATTGGCCGAACACCGCAAGCACTCGTCGGAAATGTAACGCCCCTTACCATATATGAAAAAACATACATTAAAACCCCCCCAAAGTTTTTTTTCCAAGAGATTATTATTTTTATTTATCAAGGATGTATTAAACTGATCAAAGGTGATGTAAAGACTTAATTAGAAAATATATTAAAATATAAAAATAAAGTTCTTTTAAAGTTATTTTTATTTTATATTTGAAATTGTAATAACATTTCACAATATTACTGTTTTACTGCATTTTTGATACAGCCTTGGTGAGCATAAGAGAATTCCTTCAAAAACATTAAAAAAAATCTTACTAACACCAAACTTTTGAACAGTAGTGTGTATTCCAATTAGTTACAAAGGTCATAATATGAATATTAGTCTAAGGTAGTGACATTCACAACTAACTGAATGAACATTAAATAATGTTTGCTAATGCTATTATTGAAAATTATTGTAAAAGTGTAAGTCATTCATCTTCTGGAGTTCTAAATATATATATTTATATAGAGTGTGTAAAGAGCCCTTTATAGAACCTTAATTAATATTTGTTTGACTAAAACTTGCCATCTATAATATGACATCTGCACAGTGTTTTATATATGTTAACCATGCAATAAAAGAAGGCCCCTTTTATAAATAGGTGCTAGTCTTGTTAGGATAATGTTTTAATATACATGTGGGAACTACAGCTCTAAAGCCAGAAAGTGCATTTGCAAATGGCTTTAGTATATTGTGGGTAGTGAAAACTGTTAAATATATTTAAAAGATATACTGTCTGTTCTAAACAAAAGCGTACATATGGATAGTGTCAACATGCATATGTACTGCATGCATGCATGTGCTATGACCTGTAGAGCAGCACATGAGCAAGATGTAAAGAAAAGGTCTCCTGTGCCATGTCCTATCTAAGACTAAAATACTTGTTTTATTCTAATTATTTATGAGATCATTTTAAATTGACAGCAAGTTGGGTATCAGATTTGTGGATTGTTATTTTCTAATGGAAACACAATGCATTTGACATGCATGCATTTAAAAAAAATTTTATCTTTCTTTTTTTTTTTACTTAATATGTACACTATTCTATTAACATCAAATGGCCATTTTAGGATTTTTTTATTGCATTTCTTGATTTTTTTCCTTGTTAATGTTTAACGTTATATAAGGAACATGAATATTAGCCTAGGAGACAGTATAAGTTGGACAAGCCATCATTTGTAACAGTTTGTTGTATCAGTTTAATTTGTTTATTTGTAGATAGATAGATAGCTAGATAGATAGATAGATAGATAGATAGAACAATGGTTCACTGTTATGAAAAGCAAACTAAAGATTACTTTTTTCAATTGTTTGTATTAGAAGTGAAGACATTTGAAGTAGTGATTTTATGGGCTCGCTAATGTGCTGTGGCCCCAAGCACTACCAGTTTTCTTGAAACTGTATAGTGCAGTGGTACAGGGACACAAAATTTGTAGAAGAACTTCACTCACCTCTAAAGAATGTGGTGCCTTAATATCCACTTGCACTAACTTCCAATTTGTTGTTGCATACACATCAGGCCTCCATATCTCTTCATATTGGCCCAGCTGGTCCTTAGTAAAGACTGAGAAGAAATTCCCAACAGCTTGGTCCCTTTGATAGTAAAAGGACAAGCATCCTGCCATTGAAGTGATAGTCATTGGCGACACCAACTTGGCCACCTCCTGGAACCTTTTAGCATAAACTGAGTCTACATACATGTAGTGACCTAGTTCAAAGTGGAAAAATAGAACAAAGGATGGATTCACAAGCACATTCCTCAGGGTGAGACAGTAAGCACGTTCCAATTCAGGAGAATTGTGGGTTGAGAAAAACTATGGTCTCGTTGGAGAGCCTCTTGACCTATTGTGCAGTATGAAGCTATCCTGTCAGTCTGTATTACCTCTCTCATTGTTCATGGTGTGGTCATCTGGAAGATTTGACTGAGGGTCCCGAGCCAAACTCCCACCCACATACCAGTTCACATTGGGATTCCACTGATTACTGTAGCCACACAAGTGATGCTCCTCAAAGGTACACTCTAAAACAGACATTACACATTATTGTTATTATTTAAGACTTTTAATTGTTGTTGTATTTGGGGGAGATGTGGGGAGGTTCTCAAAAGTGGTTCTCAAAGTATTGCAAGGTACATACATTGTTGACCACAGACATGAGAACCAATGAGGATTGTATGAAGTTTCTTTTTTTCAGATGGTTTTGTGTGTGTGTGTGTGTGTGTATCTGTGTGTGTGTGCACGCCAGATTCATGCGAGATTTTGAGCAAATAAAAATTTAATTCTGATCATGATTTGATTCGATTCTGATCTCGACTCAGTATTGATTCATTTGGTTATATATCAGTACTTAAAAAAATCTCTCAATTAAAGCTGTAAACTACAGGGAACCCTGTCAGCTGGCACATTACTAGAATGCAAAAGCTTAAAATTAACAGCAGATTCCAAACTATTAAATTGCTATTTATTTTTTGATATAATGAGTTGTATACAATCATTTAAATTGCACATAAGGCACACAAGTTTTTATATTTAATGATATAATTATGTTTCTACTCCAATTCTTTGTTGAAATTTAAACATTTAAACATTCAAAAATACATTAAATAAGACATCACTAAAAGGTTAAATAAAATGAATATGTAATATAATGCACATATGTAGCAAAACGTTCATCTCTAGTTATTTTTTTCTAGTTAATTAACGTGTTTATGGACATTAAATGGCTTTCCTGAGGTAAATGTAACCTTATGTGACATTGTTTACAAGCTTTTATATTTATGACTCTTTTGCGTTTGAAACACTGATTGAGCATTTACAACCAATATGATACATTTCATTAAGTTTTACTGTTTCTTTCAACATACCTCCTGATGTTTATTCATGTTTATTTTGTGCTGTAACTAGTGGTGAAGAAGAATTGTTATAGCGATCTGTCATGTCACATTAAAGAGTGTCAAAGCAACATTATTGTTTGAATTTAGTGATAAAATTGACAGAATTTGAAACCCTAGACTTTGTTTCTTATCAAAAGTAACAAAGCACAAAGCTTGTTGAGATTATTGGATGAGCGGCACGCAACAAATGCTGAGATCAATAATACATACATTGTACCCCAAGTATAAAAGAGAGGACTTACCTAGGCAGTATCCAGGGATGATGTGTATTTCAAAAAGTGCAACGCTATTTCCCATTCCTCTGCTGGGTTTAGCCTCAAATAATAGCTGAATGTCAAGAGGTAATAAACAAAGAGAAGTTAAACTGTTTGGGCTGTAACATAGTTAAATATGCACCAACTGCCATCTGTCCAGCTGACAGAAACATTTATTTTAATATCTAAAGCCTAGAAAACTACCTATCTAACTCATGCTCACTCTCTTTCAGTGACTCTCTAAATCAATCAAACACAGCTTTAGTTTTACACACAGTCTACTTTTAGAGTAAATATAATATCAGAAGGTTTACATCATACACCTCAAGTCAAAACTAGCATAATGGATTTACTTTCTTTCCGATCATAATTCACAACATTTGTTATTAAACAAAGTCAATCTCTATTCCTTTGTTTGCAAAGGCCAATTATTATTCTCAGTCTGTCTTTCCAAATGTAATTCCCAGAAACACAGCATTACTATAAGTGTAGTAAAATAGCACAAATGCTTGTCTGATCAAGGGAGAGGCGTATCCACTGTAGTATTTATAAAGGGCTCTTTTATTCACTCAGCTCCACTCAAATGCTCTTTTAAGCTAACAGTCCTCTAGCAAACTATGAATAGTCTTGACTACATTATATCACATACACAACCCCCTTGTTTTCCCTCTTTGCATTTAAACACAGAAATGACTGTGCCATGTCAGGCAGATACCTGGTTAGCCCCAGTCATATTACGGAGGTCCACGCTGGCAATGAGCCAGCTGTCTGAGGGTTTCTCCGCAGTCCATAACGTGTAGTCAAAGTTCTCACCCTCGGGTCGTAAGTGCAGTTGAAGAGAGCCTGAGCCTGAGATCTGATAGACCAACCGCACACAACTCCAGTCTCTGAGCTCCAGCTCCGGGCTGACCAGGACATACTTTTTGCTCTCAACAAAATATGAGGAATCTGCTGTAATGAAGCGGCCTGAAAGAATCAGAAGAGGCATAATTTCAATACTGGTGAGAACATTGGTGCAGAAATACAAATGCATTATGTCATAAGTTTAAAAACAGCACAAAAACACTTAAAAGAAATGTATGGTTTATGATTGTTTAAACATTCAGTTCTGTTATTTTCATTGTAAATGGTCGACTGTTTCACCATTTTAAACGGTGTCAAAAAACAGGTGTGATCTGTCAGGTTCTCCAAAATGAAGGGCATGCAATCACAGCAAACAAAGACTCATGGGAGACTCAAGTGTTCATTTAAAGGGGTCATATGATGCGATTTCAAGTTTTCCTTTCTCTTTGGAGTGTTACAAGCTGATTGTGCATAGATAAGATCCCAGAGAGAGAGAGAGAGAGCGTGAGCGAGCGAGAGAGAGCGCACGAGAGAGAGAAAGAGAGAGAGAGCGTGAGCGAGCGAGAGAGAGAGAGCGCGAGAGAGCGAGAGAGAGCGCGAGAGAGAGCGAGAGAGAGAGAAAGAGCGAGAGAGAGAAAGAAAGAGAGAGAGCGAGAGAGAGAGAAAGAGAGAGAAAGCGCGAGAGAGAGAGAGAGAGAGAGAGAGAGAGAGAGAGAGAGAGAGAGACATATTCTGTTACACCAAATACACTAAATAATGATCTTTAAAAAATCATCATATGACCCCTTTAACAGTCCATTTAATCTTCTGACTTTACCAGAGTGACTGTTTAGAGCACAGAAATAGGTTAGGTTCACATTTAAACAGTTTATTAAAGAAGAAATATCAGCTGTCAGACATAAAGTAATCATATATGTTGTGAACGTATCCAATTTCCTCTTGTTTAATATGCATCAAACCTCCACATGAGGTAAGAGTGTGCTTGCTGCCTTTAGCTTCACTGATCTCTGATAGCTCCAGATGTTCTCATGATGATTCATTCCAGGTGCCAGATGAAAATTATCCTTTTCTTCTCTCTTCATGACCTCTTGTAAAAACACACTCATTTTCTACACTTTGGTTTGGCCCTCTTTTGAGATCTCATATATTTAGTCCATGAGCGAATACCAGTCGTTAATATCCCACCTCTCTGGCCACAACATCAGCTTCTGAGGTAGGTGAAGTCGCGTCTTTGGTAAGGTCTATTGACTTTAGTCCCCATTTTGTGGAATGATTCACGATTACCACAAAGCAGAGTGTTAACAACACCCACCCTCATTGTATTAGCATAGTCACAAGTTCAACATACAGTTGAACATTCAAAACTAGCATAGGGCAACATACTTCACAACCACAATATAACTAAAGGGAGGAAGAGCTGACGTCAATGACCTACATGGATTATAACACACCGTAAAAAGGTTCCAGGAAACTCAGTATGTTTCTGTAACTACAGTAGCAAAGCCTTTTAAAGTTAATTCATTAACAATATGGTCTCAAATGTGCAAAACTTCGTTTCCAGTTAAATAGATGAGTAGTTTAAAATACTTGTTTGTATCCCGATTCGTGGTCCCTTCCGATTCCTTTCTCTCTCCCATTTTGCTTCCTGTCCACTCTCCAACAGCCCTGTCTAAGTAAGGCCAAAAGGTCAAAAAATAAATATAAATGTATTTCAAAAAATTTGTATGCTTTGGGATTACCCTAAAATTTCTGGAAAAAAAACTAAGTTTGGACACTTTATATAGACTATATTCCATAATATGAAAATATTACAGATCAATAAACAAGCAATGTAGCGATAGCATTTTAGTGGCAATAATAAGGGGTAATTATTCTGCGCTAAATGTCTTTTTCAACATGAGAAAGGCATTTAGCACAGAAATGAATCAAGAATAAAGTGCAGTTCTCACTATACTCTCACAACTCACTGCAGCAGCTGTTATTCAGTGAGTGTGAAGGAGATCTGGCTGGAAGTAGCCTATTTACTTCTGAGGCTTCATAGGAAGGGTTAAATGTTGAGGTGAACTCTGTGAATTTCTGCTGTACATCTCCAAAGGTCTAAAATGATTTCTACAGCTGTCTGAAAATGGCTGGAGAAACAAGGTCACCAGATCCTCTCTTTCTCATCATTCCTCCCCTCTTTATCTCAACTCCTTCTGTACATGTTTTCTTACATAATTTTTGGCTGCATGTACATGTAATAAATAAATACAATGAATAAATGTATTATGAATTATAAACAATGTTACAATCATATAGAGTAGGCACATTTGATAAACAGTAACATACATGTTTGCCAAATGTATGAATTCATTCATTAAACATTTAGTAAAGGACAAGTGCTTCCTTTTTCCTTAAACTAAGAAGTCTGCCTCTGCTGTGTTTCCACTACAAAATCTATGTTGTCCAGGAAACCAAACAGAAACACAAATGTGTTGCCCAGTCTTGTTTTATTGACCTGCGGGGGGAAAACTCACTTCACAAGCATAAGGTTGAGACAGCTGTCAACCAGCCAACTGCCCGACGTATGTTCATTGGATAATACTTCCTTCATAATACTTCGCTTAACAGTCATTCAAAAGCATCTCCTCTTTTTTCCCCACAGCAGCTGAAACCATCCAGTTGTTCACCAACCATCATAGTTTTTGGCAAAGGACAGAAACAAAAGTTAAGCAATGATAACAAAACCTATTTTTAGAACAGAGCACAAACAGTTACAGAAAGTGCTCACTGTGCTGAATGCAATATTAATGTAAATTCAAAAGACAAGAAAAAAATTACTAGCATGAAAGCCGTCAGCAGTTACAGAGCGCATGATCTTTAAAACATCTCTGGCCAGTGTGCATCATACAGACCAATTAATAATCTATGACAACCCTTAGCAGTTGTGTCTTGTCAGAATAAGACCAACAGAGATCGGATAAAGTCCTGTTATGTAAAGCTGGCTTACTCAATGAAGTGCAGATGTGCAACCATTAAGCCTTAAACACTTAAGAAAGTAGGGCAGCAATTTTATATACCCTGCATATAAAATTATGCATTTAAATACATTCACAGGTGCTCAATATCAAGGTTGTATGTTATTCAGAATTGAATTGAGAGTGTCTTAAAGGGGTCATATGATGCGATTTCAAGTTTTCCTTTCTCTTTGGAGTGTTACAAGCTGATTGTGCATAGATAAGATCCCTGAAGTTGCAAAGACTAAAGTCTCAAAACCAAAGAGATATTCTTTATCAAAGTTAAGACTCTGCCACACCCCCCTAAAATGGCTCGTTCTAACACGCCCCCACATATCTACCTCACTATGTGGAAATATTTGCATAATGCCACCCAAATGTGCACGCAAAGAAAGAAGGCAATGATCTTTAAAAAAGCATCATATGACCCCTTTAAATGTCTTTAAAGATGTAATGATAAATAGTTAAATATTATTATGCCTCGTGGCCGCTTGTTTGTGAACCGGGCAGAGAGTGCTCAGAGTCGTGTATCTCGGTAGGTTGTGTAACTTTCTTAGTTTTGCACCTAGTTTACATCTTACTCCCCTTTTATATTTATGATGTAGATTACTTAGTTCGCTAGTTTAATGATTTTAGGGAGTTTTCAAAACTATTCTATTCGGGAGCACTAACTCTATGATGCCATCTTGTCGATGTCCAACCCGGAAGTCCCGGCAGTGGTATTTCATACATAATACTGACACCTGAATAAAGGTGTGAATAAAGGCCTTCTGAAGTGAAGCAATGCATTTTGTAAGAAAAATATCCATATTTAAAACTTTATAAAACTGTAATCTCTAGCTTCTGCTAACTGTCGTACACGCATTCACGAGAGAGTGGTGTCCATCGGCTGACGTTTCTTCACAAATCCTCATTTTGTACTTCTAATTCGTGACCAGTGTTTTGTTTTGCTCCTCTGCGCTTCTGCGTTCGTCAACTCTCACTGGAGCTTACGCTTTGCCTACGTCCTACGTCATCTGCTGGAACGCAAAGCAAGAGATTACGGTTTATAAAATTTTAAATACATATTTTTCTTACACAAACACATTGCTTCGCTTCAGAAGGTCTTTATTAACCCCCTGGAGCCGTGTGGAGTACTTTTTATGATGGATGGATGCACTTCATTGGACTTCTGTTTTTACTATTGAATCTCAACCACCATTCACTGTCATTTTAAACCTTGGAAGAGCCAGGACATTTTTTAATATAACTCAGATTGGATTCGTCTGAAAGAAGAAAGTCATATACACCTAGGATGGCTTGAGGGTGAGTAAATCATGGGGCAATTTTCATTTTTGGGTGAACTATCCCTTTAAATCTCTTCATCATATAAAGCGATCCAACTGTATCTCTTCATATGTCTTGGATTATACAGCTCGATTTATAGGGTTTTCTATTATGGCACGTTTATTACCTATTTGGATCTTCTAACTTTTGGTTACCAGAACTTTTAGGGACAGAAATGCCTCAGGTTTCTTTAAAATATCTCAATTGTGTTTCGAAGATTAACCAAACTCTTATGGGCTTGAAACGACATGAGGGTAAGTAAATGATGACAGAACCAAAAATTCAGGGTAAACTATCTCTTTAAGGATTCAGAAGGAAAAATAATTTTGCCTCTAGCCCTTATGGTCCGTTAGTTAGGAACTAAAACACAAATGTAGACTATTATAGCGCCACCTAGTGTATAGGGGGTGCATGTGTAGTGCGGGGAAGATATTTTGGAACCGTGCCACCAATTAACTCGATTGGTGGCACGGTTCCAAAATATACAATAAAATAGACTACAACTGACGCTCTCTGACAACCAGACACTTTTAGGGCAGAAAAAGAATAACTAGCAAAACAGTACTACAAATAAAGGTGCCTGAAGCCCTAAATAATAAGAAAGTTTCTCATACCTTCCTCGTTGATGGTCCAGGCAGCAAAAGTGGGATCAGATGTGTATCCGCAGCTGTCTGTCTCAAAACTGCAAGAGCCCCGCAAAAGCTGCGTCTGAGCCCGCGCTAGAAGTGCGACTGCTGAGGATGACATAACGCCAGATAAACACTACACCTTAGCGAGACTTTAAGAATATTTAAGTACTCTGTTAGTGGGCATACATGTGGGAAAAAGTCCATTCAGCAACGAGTAAGTCTACGTTGATGCAAGGATGCAATAAATTAAAGCATGCAAACGAACTAAACAAAATGGAAAAAGTGATGACCTACCCAGAAGGGTTGAGAAGTGAAGCACACTCATGACTGAAGTTGCAGGGATGCTGAAGTGGAAGAGTGAAGTTTCTCTAACGCAAATTGCGTACGGCAGCTCTGCGACCGCTGACTCTGGCAGTGCTGAACAGACAGTGGGAGGAGGGAATGGTTGTTGGGGTTTCTATTTCAGAACAGGCAATGGATCTCCCTTAGGTAAGGAGTTTGCTGCTGCGTAAACGTCTGCAGAAATGACATACTTCTTGCTCATCGCAGACAGAAGACTTAATTATCACAGCTTTGATGGCATTAAATCTCTCAAATAGAGATCATTGATTAAATGATGTTTAACAACAGAATGACTTCTGAATTGTATGTTTAATAGCTGCAGGTTTACTTAGTAAATGTTAGTGACATTTGGCATGGTGGTAACTGGTAATTTAATGGAAGAGTTCGTTTTTCTTATGTCAGTTTTAAAAACAACTTCAATGAATAATGCTCAGTTTTTTTCAAATATGTTAGTGAATGTTTATTGCTTAAACAGTGTTTAATTTCACAGCATGTATGTACACTTCAATTGTTATAAATGATCTGTCACTACTACTCTCGCTCCGTTTTTCACAACTTCATCAAACAACTGGTAAGTTGGATTTATTCAACAATCACCATGAGTAATGGCTTCTTCTCCTATTATTGTCACTTGCACTGCTTGCCACATGTATAGTGTAGCCTTGTCTGTCAGCGGCCAGGGATTCACATGTGATAAATGCAGGGAAATAGTTAGGCTGACAGAGAAGATTTCAGAACTAGAGACATGCATCCGAAATTTAATTGAGGATAGTATAAGAATGTGAGGGCCTTAGATACTGCTTTGGATGTGACTAGCTTAGTGAGTCCCGTACATTGGGCCTCATTCATGAAACACGAGCAGAATGAATGTTTGTGTAAATCTTTCGTAAAGCTGTTCTGATGTAAATTTTCGGATTCATGAAATTGTTCGTATTTTCAAAATGTTAGTTGGTACCAAAGAAATTTACACCTGCTCCCTGCCATGTGTAAATGGTGCGTAAAACGTTCAACATTATTTTTGGCAAACTGATGACAATGAATTTTGATGCACTGCCATCATAATATTGTACAAGTTTGTTTGCTCGTTTTTTTTTTTTTTTGTAGCTGAGAGTTGATAAAATGTTCAGCTTTGGGTGAAATGCAGCACTTGTCACTGTCACTTTTTACCCAGCCGTCCAATCAATGGACAAGAGGTGGGACAAATACTACACCGACCAATCATCCTACTTGAACAACTGAACAACAGAGAAGTTAACATTGCTGGTGTTACTGCATTTTTATATTTAGTAATATTCTTCAAAATGTACTGCCGTGGATATTCCACATCATAGCAACCAAATCGACAGCTGGAAAAACTCTGTGCCACCAAAGCATTCTCAAGCGCCACCAGCTCGTTTTAAGAACGATTACGAATGATTGGAATTCATTAACATACACATGTTTAACTATCAAATCGGACGTTTACGAAGCGTTTGTGAATCCGGAGGAGAGTTTTCGGGAAGGTCCGTTTTACGCGCAAATTACTCAGAATTTACTCCTATATTTACAAATGTTTCATGAATGAGGCCCATTGTTTGGTTCCTGACATCTTGGCAAATGTAAAAGTGCTGGCTAATGAAAAAACGTAAATTCAATAAGATTGTTATTCACGCCGGCACTAATGATGTTAGACTTCGCCAGTCAGAGATCACTAAAAATAACATTAAAGAGGTGTGTGAACTTGCAAGTATGATGTCAGACACTGTAATATGCTCTGGTCCCCTCCCTGCTTACTGTGGCGACGAGATACATAGCAGACTGTCATCACTCAATGGCTGGATGTCTAAGTGGTGCCCGCAGAATAACATAGGTTTCATAGACAATTGGACAAGTTTTTGGGGCAGACCTGAACTGTTGAAAAGAGATGGTCTTCATCTCTCCAGGGGTCGTGCCGCTCTTCTCTCTAGAAATATGGCACATAGTCTTAGAATTTGTACCTGACTAACCAAGGTGAGAAAGCAGACTGGCTAAACCAACCATCTGCTAGCCGCCTCACATCACAGAAGTCAGTTAATTCTCAGCACATAGAGACTCTTTCACCTAGATATCACACTATAGAGACTGTGTCTGTTCCCCGAACTAGCAAATACAAAAAACGTCCAAACAAATTTAAGGGTATTACAATTTAATATTTAATTAAAAAACAGATATAATACAGATAAACAAATGATAAAGCTTGGCTTAATGAATATTAGATCCCATTCTACAAAAGTTATTTTTGTAAATTATATGATCACAGATCATAACCTAGATGTGCTCTGTTTGATAGAAACCTGGCTAAAACCAGATGTTTACATTATTTTAAATGAGTCTACCCCCAAGATTACTGTTATAAACATGAGCTGCGTTCAAAAACTAAAGGGGGAGGTGTTGCTACAATTTATAGTAATATTTTCAGTAGCTATTTCTCAGAGGTCTGGTTTCAAGTATAATTAATTTCAAGTAATGGTGCTTTATATAACATTACCGCTACCATATACATACCACCAGGGCACCATACAGACTTTATCAAAGAATTTGCTTATTTTCTATCTGAGTTAGTGCTGGCTGCAGATAAAGTCTTAATTGTTGGTGATTTTAATATCCATGTAGATAATGAAAAAGATGCATTGGGATCAGCATTTTATAAACATTCTAAACTCTGTTCGGGTTAGACAACATGTGTCAGGACCTGCTGTCATAATCATACTTTAGATTTAATACTATTACATGGAATTGATATAGATGGAATTGAAATTCTGCAGCAGAGCGTTGATATCTCAGATCATTATCTAGTCTAGTGTATACTCCATATAGCTAAAGCTGCAAATTCAACTCTTGTTACAAATATGGTAGAGTTGTGTAAACTTAATCAAATAATCTAAACCGACAACATGTACAGGTGCATCTCAATAAATTAGAATGTCGTGGAAAAGTTCATTTATTTCAGTAATTCAACTCAAATTGTGAAACTCGTGTATTAAATAAATTCAGTGCACACAGACTGAAGACTGAAATAAATGAACTTTTCCACGACATTCTAATTTATTGAGATGCACCTATATGTAAGATCCTATACCATCTAAGCTACTAAAAGAGATGCTTCCAGAGGTCATAGATCCTCTTCTGAATATCATTACTGCATCATTATCATTAGGATATGTTCCAAAAACTTTCAAACTGGCTGTTATTAAGCCTTCAAATCCACAACTTGTTCCTGGAGAATTAGTTAATTACAGACCGATCTCAAATCTCACTTTTCTGTCAAAGATACTAGAAAAGGTAGTCTCCTCACAACTATGTTCTTTCTTAGAGAAAAATGGTATCTGTGAGGATTTCCAATCAGGATTTAGACCGGTACAGAGACTGCTCTCATCACAGTTACAAATGACCTGCTCTTATCGTCCAGTCATGGTTGTATCTCTCTATTAGTGCTACTGAATCTTAGCACTGCGTTCGACAACAAACATTTTTTAATAGACTAGAAAATTATGCTGGCATTAGTGGAATTGCATTGGCATGGTTCAAAACTTACTTATCTGACAGTCATCAATTCGTAGCAGTGAATGAAGAAGTATCATAATGTTCACAAGTGCAGTATGGCGTACCACAAGGCTCAGTAGTAGGACCATTGCTTTTCACGCTTTACATGCTACCCTTGGGAGATAGCATCAGGAAACATGGTGTTAGCTTTCACTGTTATGCTGATGATACTCAGCTCTATATTTCTTTGCGGCCCGACAAAACGTACCAATTCACAAAACTAACAAAATCCAGAAAAACTGGATGGCTAGTAATTTCCTACTGTTAAATTCTGAAAAAAAACAGGTGTTAATTATTGGACCGTAAACCTCTGCATGTAATAATCTAGAACACGGTCAATTCTTCGTCATCAGTTAGGAACCTAGGTGTGCTATTTGATAGCAACCTTTTCTTTGAAAGTCATGTTTCTAACATTTGTAAAACTGCATTTTTCCATCTTAAAAACATATCTAAATTACGACCTATGCTCTTAACGTTAAATGCAGAAATGTTAATTCATTCGTTCATGACCTCGAGGTTAGATTATTGTAATGCTTTATTGGGTGGTTGCTCTGCGTGCTTAATAAACAAACTCCAGCTGGTCCAAAATGCAGCAGCTAGAGTTCTTACTAGAACCAGGACATATGACCATATTAGCCTGGTTCTGTCAAACACTGCACTGGCTCCCTATTAAACATCATATACATTTTAAAATCTTGCTAATTGCTTATATCAAAATCATCTGCGGGTGGCAGATCCTTTTCTTATTTAGCGCCCAAACTCTTGAACAATCTACTTAGCATTGTTCGGGAGGCAGACACACTCAGTTTAAATCTAGATTAAAGACCCATCTCTTTAACCTGGCATACACATAAAGCACAATCACTTTTCTATAATTCAAATCCATTAAAGGATTGTTAGGCTGCATTAATTAGGTCAACCAGAACCGGGAACACTTCCCATAACACCCAACGTACTTGTTACATCGCAAGAAGAATGGCATCTACCTACACTAATATTATTCTGTTTTATTCTTATTCCGAGGTCACCATAGCTACCCAGATCCAGTCCATATCCTGATAAGATGGTCACTGCAGTCACCTGGATCCAGTTCATATCCAGTCCAGATGGTGGATCAGCACCTGGTTTCGTCTGGTCAGAGGAGAACTGGCCCCCCTAGTGAGCCTGGTTTCTCCCAAGGTTTTTTTTTCTCCATTTCTGTAACCGATGGAGTTTTGGTTCCTTGCCACTGTCACCTTTGGCTTGCTTAGTTGGGGACACAATTTATGGCAACATTGTTGACTTGACTGCACATACACTATTGGAAGATAACTGAATTGAGCTGGACAATGACATCACTGAATCAACAATGAACTGACTTTAACTGATAAACTGATTGTTTTCTATTGTCCTCTTGCATTATCAGCACAAGTTTTTCCTGTTTAACACTGTAAAGCTGCGTTGACACGATCTGTATTGTATGAAGCTCTATATAAATAAAAGTGACTTGACCTGACTTGACTTCTGTTACATCATAACTTCAATTATATTGTATCGCCATTGAAAAACACATACAACCCAGAACAAAATTTTTTTTTTTCTTATAGCTTGAATATTTAGAGTCTTAAATTTAACAGTACAGACATTGTACAGTGTCATTTTACCTCCTCATTTCCTTTGAAGTAAATTAGCACGAGAACATGGAACAAAAATAGACATTCATAATTTATTTTAAAGTAAACTGTACAAAACCACTGGCAAGGTCAGGCAGTACCAGCACAAGAGTAAGTGGTTCATGAAGTGGTCTGGTGGAGGTAAAAAGAACAAAGTCATTTTGTTTAAAAAATAAAAAATAACAATTTCACTGTATGTACACAGTGGGAATGGGACTTGATGTTAGGAACGCTGTGTTCTCTTTAATCTGCCTAATAAAAGCGGAACAGTTAACAGCAGAGGCCCAGCTGCAGGCTTTCAACAATCCTGTAGTTCATGAGGCTGTTGCTTTACAGTAATATCATTGCAGGCACAAGATCAACAGAGCAACGAATCCACTGCATATGCACAAGGATTATAATAATTACGCATAGTGTTCATAACTCCCCTAGCATGGAAGCTCTGAACTCCATGCAGCGGTTTCCAACATCCAATGTTTCTAAAACAAAGAGATAGATAGAAAAAAAAACAATTAGGTTAAATATTATTGAAAATATTTTCCTATGAAGATCACTCCAACATGAACACCTGTTTCAGGTGCTGGAGGTGCAGCTTTAGGTTCACTGACAGGACTGGATCTGATTTGTTCTGCTACATGCAGGATGATCACTGCATGTTAAGGATACATAATTACATTCCACATATAAACACATATGTCACTGCAGTTTAGAAATATGTATTTATGTCTTTTTATTTGCAGAGAATTTACTTAAGTATATAAATTTCATTCTTTAGCTTACATTGAACCCGGTGTTCTTAACTAAAAATAAAAAAAAAAAACAGTTTCTGTTTAAATTTAGCTGAAATAAGATAGATAGATAGATAGATAGATAGATGCTGCATTATACATTTTCCACTGCATTGTACTCACTATTTAGATAATCCATAAATGATATTTATGAATTAGTAGTTGTTTAAACACTATACAGTATAACTCAGTAAACATTGTACCCATAAGAATACTGGCAGTTGTAATAGATCACTGTACACACTGAGTACATTGTACACATGCCACACAGAGGCAATGAAAATTATTTATTACAAACTACTATCAGATTAATGATAATATGTAATTTCTCTCTCTCTCTTTCTCTTTCTCTTTCTCTTTCTCTTTCTCTCTCTACATGGCCTTTGCCACGCAGAGAATGAGTTTGGGCTGTGTACTGTAAATTTCCCCTCATTCAGGAAGCCCTCTCTCAGGCAGTCCTGTGTGAAGATCCTGGGTTTTTCACTAACCATGTGTTTAGCTTGGAGGACTGCACTTTTCCACACACAGCCTGGAAAACAGGAATGACGGGATTGGTGGAGGATGAATTCCCCACTAACCATAAAAAACAGAAGATCCTGGTTCCAGCAAATAACACTAAACAGGATATGAAATGTGCCTAAAAAGTGTTATTTAAATGCACCAAATAAATAAACCAAATGTGGAAGCAAGCAAACATTTGCCTCGCATTGTGTTAAAAGTCCTATTAATTCATAAATTGTATTACATTAAGTGCATCACAGATATGCATGAGATTCTGACACATTAATAGATCTATTAGTAACTCAACTGATAATAATACAGATTGCCTTCATGTTTATTGCATTTCCACTGTCAGGTCTTCACAGCAATAAAGAAAGGCATGTGGTCAAGAAAGTCTGTCCAATTGTGCACTATTGGACACTGCAATTAACTACCATACCACACATACTGCAAGCAAACATCTATCAAGCCAGGTTTCTTTTTTCAGTTTTCCTGATTTTAGATAACAGTCTACTTAGATGTTGTAAATGGAGCCCATATTAGATATAAAAATAAAGAAAATCTCCATTAAGGGTGCATTTAGGTCAAAAGACATAGCACACACCCATGTCTGCATGTTGGCTTACATAACCGCCTAATGGTCACCTTTTGGCTTCCTGTTTGATCGGCGTGGAAAAATTTGTAAGTTGGTAGCAGAGGCACAGTTGCTGGAGGCTTGATGCCTAGTCATTTTTTGTTGCCAAAGTATTAAACTGAGCTGAATTACTGGGTATTTGATGCAGCTGTTGAGCTCACAAACCATAGCAACTTCCTTGTTCCAAAACCACCATAACCATAACCATTTCAATGCTGTCAAACGACACAAAAGTGTAAGAGGGATGTTGACAGATGTGTGTATGCCTGTTTTCAATAGCTGTATTGTTGCTCATTTAGGTCATTATCCTCCAGTCAATGATGGCTGGTCAATAAACCCAGACAAGGTGATCAGGGCTGTGTTCAGCCCCGACAAAACGGTGCAAAACGTTTTTTAAACGGAAACGGTCGTGCATTGAACACACTGTTCTGATGACGCAAGAGTTGCAACTATGGCAGCTGAGAAGGTCATTCTTTGTGTTATTTTAGAAGAATTTTCGGAGCCTGATGAAATCGGTATAAATACGTGTTTAATACTGCAAAATATGCTTGATGTTACAGTCACTGCCCTTGCCGTCCAGAATAAAAGAGAACATCCCAATCGAGTGAAGGGATTTGTGGAAACTGTTGTTCCTAATTATTGTAATCCAACATTTGCCTCGCATTTCAAGATGAAAAGACAAACATTTCAGGTGAAGGATAATCCACTTCTTACCTCCGAGACTGTGTTATGATCTATATGGCCTTATTATTTTTATTGTGAGTATTAGGCTTATCATTATTGCTGACCACTGTTGTTGTGCTATGTTATTGTAATATTTACCATTATATAATCAGAGGAATATAGAAAAGTTTATGAAAGTGTCACTCCACAATACAATAGCAAAATATATAAATATGTATAGTATTTTATGTTACATTAGTCAGTGTCTAGCACACCTTCCTAAGGACAGGATATGAACCAGAAGTCATTGCAATTACTAAATGATATTTAGATAGACTTAGAGAAGTTCCAGATCTATACTTGTGCCCTTATTATTTCAGTTATTTTGCCTTTAATGTAAATAAACATGTGCAAACAATATACTTGCTCTTGTGAATTTATTTTGATGTTAATTATTGTGCCAGCTGTCTCTTTAATACCGCGTGGTTTATATACATGTTGCTGCTGATTGGGCTGACATTTTTGACACACCCACCAAACAAGAGAAAACATATCTCAAACCCCGTTGCACACCGTTTCCAGGAAACATGTCGTTCAAACCGGAAACCGTAGTAAAAAGTTGCGCACTGGTTTGAGCTTGAACTTGCCCCAGGCCCCAAAGCAAAGTTACTTACCAAATACATAACGTGGACATCAAACGTCTGTTGAAGTTGAAATGATTAAATGATTACATCAAACACCTGTTGTAGCAACTGATTAGCCTATAGGCCTATGTAATCTGGATTCTTAAATTCTAAAAATGTAATACTTGTAATTAGAATATGTTATGTTTTAAAATGCTCATAATCAGATTACATTTACTTTTTTATTACATGATTAAATGTTATTCACACAATGGCAGTAATATGTTTATATATTTTATTGATTTTCCTTAATTAATGCTTTACAAGTTATTGTTACGATTGCCAGCTGGAGTGCCCACAAGCTCCAATAGAGGGCACTGCATCCTGTACCTTTTCCATAATCCTTTGCCCGGACTCAGCACCCATTGCAATCACCTGTATCTCATCGCCTCATCAGTCTAAAGCCCTGTTCGGACGGTAATTGTTTCTCAGGGGGACGCAAGTGATTTTCACCATTTACATGGGGTAGTCGGTGATTTAATTGCCATCCGAATCCAGGGTGTCGGTGTTTTTCTCTCACCACCCCTGTAAAAATCCCGGCCGAATTACCTACTGTTTTTTGACAAACGCAAGGTCGTGTGGAAATTTAATTGCCATCCGAATCCGCATCTCTGAGTTTACAAGAAGAAATTGATTCAAAATTCAGTGCTTAAACCCTTTTTGAGCACTCCCGAACACCGTAAGGTACTTTAACTGTTGTACTTCGGTGTAATTTGCATACATATTTATTTCTGAAATGCTGGAAAGTATTTTAATAGAACAATACTTTATAACTGCTCACAGCGACTGGGAGCAGAAAGAGAAGAAAAGCATGCAAACATTCGAAATGGGTCTTTATTATGGCAGCAGCAGGTATGCAATACAATTTTAAAATGTGTATTATAAACGGATATATACATAACTATATGGCGTAGAATTATATACAACTATAGCGTGTCTATTTTCCTATTTTTAAACAGGAGATTTAAATAATCAAATAGTAAATAGGATTATATATTATAAATATGCTTGGAATAATAAGAATACATTTTACATAAGTATTTTTAAATGCATTTTACACAATAATACATTTTGTGAATAAAATTCATTTTATTTACAGCAGACAATTGTGAGCAGCGCGTTCCAGGGTTCGTAGGATCACAGAACTCACTCCTCCTCTGTGAATAGATCGCCATCCGAATCCATGAGTTTTATCACTGAGGTGATATGTACATTTATTTTCACAGACGTCCACATGTGAAACAATTACTGTCCGAATTGGGCTTAAAGGGGTCATATGATGCGATTTCAATTTTTCCTTTCTCTTTGGAGTGTTACAAGCTCTTGGTGCATAAAGAAGATCTGTAAAGTCTAAAGTCTCAAATCCAAAGAGATATTCTTTATAAAAGATAAGTCAACCACACCCTCCTAAAACGGCTCGTTCTAACACGCCCCCACATGTCTACGTCACCATGTGGGAAGATTTGCATAACGCCGCCTAAATGTTCACACAAAGAAAGAAGGCGTAACTTTTATTCTCACTGTTGCTGCCGCTGCCATGTTGTGGAGTTGCTGTGTGTTTTGTTGTGAAAGCTAAACTACTTTGTTTGGCCTTCCAAAAGAGGACACGACTAGAAATCAGAGTACATTGACTGAACTGCTAAAAGAGAACCGATGATGGGATGTGCACGAGCAGAGCAGCTGGACTGAGTCTCGCTGGAGACGGCATCACAGTATGTTAAGGGGCGTAACATTTCACACGCTTGAGGCATTCGGCCAATCACAACGCACTGGATAGCTGGCCAATCAGAGCACACCTCGCTTTTTTAGAATGAGCTTTGTAAAAATCGATGCGTTTCAGAAAGGCGGGGCATAGAGGAGAAACAATAATGTACATTTATATTTACGTACCGAGCCGAGTCGTACCACGCAGTGGAAAAGCGCCTTTAGTGTTTTTGACCCTGGACTGTTAACTTGTTTCCTATTGTTTGCTGCCTGCCCTGACCTTCGCCTGTTTTGTGGATTACTCTTTTGTCTCGCTCTGGATTATGATTGTATGCTGGTGTTTTGACCCTGTCTGACCACGATTCCAATAAAAGTTGCATTTGAATCCACATCTCCTTTGTCACACCTCTCCTACGTTACAGTTATATTCTAAAAAGCCTACTGCTTTCACACGGTATGCATTTTATATTTAATTCATATTTAAATGTACATTTTAAATTCATTATTAGCTTTATCAACTTATTAGTTTTATCAAACTCTTAATAAACTCTTAAACACAATTTTCATCATGTAATTTGAAATCAGTAACGGACAACAATTTGTACTGTAAGTAATCTACATAGCACTGCCTGTATGTTATCTTAGAAGCCCGGAGCAGCCTGCTGTAGGCTATAGTGTTTGCCATGGATACTGAACTCCACAAATTACCAATCAGAACAACCAGAGGGCCATATAATAAGTCAATAATAATGATTTAATTGACCTAAATATATTCATTACCATCAATATAACCCTTTAACATAATCTCTTAAGGTAAGACAATCTTTCAAACCCTGTGATCCATGAGTCAATTTCAGAACTCAATTTCAGAAATCCATAATTCTTACACACAGGACAATTGATCTTCAAGCAGAATTTGTCTCTTGTCATTGTCTCATGTCTCATTGCAGTTTATGGGTGTCAATGTAAATTGTAAATCTTCTCAAAAGAACAACTGATTCATACTGACAGATTCCACAGAGAGTCAGAGGCTCTAAATAAAGTACATGCCTGTGTGTCTTTCATTTGAGTAAACCACAAAGGGTAGTTAAGGAGCAGTGCTTTGGATACTTTGTTTATCAAGAAAATTAGAAGAACTGCACAGATGTAGCGTACTATGCAGTTTCTGGTAGCTTTCACTAGCAAATTCACCATTGCTTTGTTTTCTTTCTTCAGTTTTAGGTCTTCCTTATTAAACTTTACTATTTTATATTGTTCTGATAACACCTGAGGTGCTTCCAAACACTTGGATCATCACTTGGTTCACTGGCCTCTATTAAATTTAAGTTTTTGCTTTAACAAATTCATACATGTAGATATTCACTCCCACTTTAAAGGGTAAAATGCCATTTCATTGGGAGTTGGAGACAGTGAGCAGCATTGGAAATGAACACAGTTTTTCCTCAGTTTCTGTGCTTGCCTAATCTCACCTTTAAATAAAACTGAACTAAAGACTGTCTGAAATGTGTAAATGAACTCGAACCATTTCACCATACACCATGTTATCACTGACCTTATGCAGTCAATCTAATTATGTAATTCAAAATTCAAATGATATTGCATTAAGCAGACAAAAAAAATGTTAATAGCCACAGCTCACACAAACCAAGCAATTGCTATTGAAATGACTGGATTTTGCAAAACATCATCAGTCTTAAAGTGTATAGCGACAACACAATGTGTCTTTGTAAAATATAATTGTCATTTACCATAACTTAATAATTTAAGTGTATATTAGAACAGGAAACAAACTCCTTCAGTAATTAAAGAAGGTGAGATAACTTTTAAATGGAGACATTGATTTATACAGGTAAATCTGTAAAGTTGTGTACCTCTAACGGTTACAGCATGCATCCAAAAGGCAGACATGCTTGCTTTATGTGGGTCACTCAGGATACTGTGGTTGTCTCCACTGTAATATTGTGTCTTTCACAAGTGGAAAATTATGTCATGCTTCTCTGTGAGTTGTATCACAACAAATCAGCCATAGCAACAAAGGTCTGCACCATTTTTTGTTATAGAACCACAGGAATCGTGTAGTAAAAGCCTTGCATATGTCTGGTAAGAGAACAAGATCCACCTCGAATGAAAATTATGTAAAGATAATGCAAAGACCATGACCAGCAGCATGAGGCAGGGTTGTTTTTTGAGATCATGCTGAAGCATAAATGTATTAAACGGGTGTTTAATTAAACATCATAAAGAAAAAAAATACTAAAAGAGAAAAAACTGCATGACATGTGCAAAAGAGGTTTTTAGGTCACTACTGATTATCAGTCCCCCTAAATTTCGTATGACCACACAATATGACCAGTCAGTATATGACCAGCACCATTTGCATTTACACTCTAAAAAATGCTGGGTTAAATATAACCCAGCGCTGGGTTAAAAAGGGACAAACCCAGCTATTGGGTTGTTTTGACCCAGCGTTTGGGTTCAAAACAACCCAACCGCTGGGTCAAAACAACACAATAGCTGGGTTTGTGCCTTTTTAACCCAGCATTTTGTAGAGTGTAGTTAAACGCATTATGCTGACAGCTCTGCAAATTCAAGGTTACTTGTTTTTCTGTGAATAGCCTACAAATGAACACAGGAAATTCCCTCTCCAGTTCTCCATATCTCTATTTCCGAGAAATGAGAAGAAGCTTTGGGAAAAACTGTTTTGGAGTGTATACTGTCCATTGGGGCTCAAAGATAAGCTCCACATTTAGGGCACTGTCCTATGAAAGAGGGAATGAAAGAGCAAGTTACACATAAGGTAGTAGTTGTGAGGAAACACAGCCTTGAAATAAAAAAAAAGACATATAACATCAATGCTCCTGTAATCAGTGACCCTCAGTTGCATCGTCTGTGAAGACAACAAACCAGGGAAAGTTCTGGTCAAAGAGTGCAAAAAAATGATAGGTGACCTTCATGCATGACCTGCGAAATGAATTTATTTTCTTCTTTTTATATTGTTCCACTTTGTACCAACTCATGCAATGACGCAAGAGAAATAATGCACTTACTACTATTGGTGCAAATGTGGAAAATAATCCAACACAATTCCAAAAGAGATGATCCAAATCAGTAAAATCTGTTAAAGTTAAGATTAAAAGCAGATCTTTCAAGATGAATTTGTCATTCTATTGTGATTCAATATTGCGATGTTGAGATGCTAGATCTTTCGAAATCCTGAATGAAATATTAGTCTTAATGCCATTTATCATACTGAGGTCTTAAAGTGTTAGATTACATTTCACAATTTTTCATGCAACAACTAATGCAAATATTATTGACCCAGCAAGGCAAAAAGAATGGTGTCTTGAAAAAAGAATGGCAAGCTGCATCTTCTGGATCTCGTTGCCTATTGTATAATGAGTGGAACATGTTTATAAAATTTTTTTTTTTTTTTGAAGTTTTTAAAGTATTAAAGTACTTCTGAGCAGTGTTGGGGGTAACGCATTACAAGTAACGCGAGTTACATAATCAGATTACTTTTTTCAAGTAACTAGTAAAGTAACGTATTACTTTTTAATTTACAAGAGAATATCTGAGTTACTTTTTCAAATAAGTAACGCAAGTTACTTTTTTTCCAATTTATTGATTGACAGCTGAAAAGGCTTTTATATTTGCCAAAAATAGAACTTAAAAAAAAAAAAAAAACAAGCCCTGTCCAGATTTTAAAAGTAACGCCAAAGTAACGTAACGCATTACTTTCCATACAAAGTAACTAAGTACCGTAATTAGTTACTTTTTTATGGAGTAACGCAATATTGTAATGCATTACTTTTAAAAGTAACTTTCCACGACACAGCTTCTGAGTATTCAAAGAGTTGTGACTGCTATGATGATAAACACTTCATCCTGTTTCTCCAACATCAGGAAAACTTCACTTTTCCACAATTTTGTTTAGTGAGAATGATATGCCAACACAAAATACAAAATATAAAATAAACTAATTAGCTTAGCATTACAGGTTGTTTTTCTGTTTAGAAAATGCATATTGATGGGGTAACACAAGTAACTTTAACTTTATGTAGAGTCTTTTTATCATGTCATATCAAGTATGGGTATGTACTTGTACTCATCTGCTGAACACAAACTGTCATGATGAAATATGCAGTAGAGAGAAATTCAATTCTGTTCCAGATTACCATCTCAACACACCAGACCCAGACCAAAAAAAAAAAAAACCTCATGCCTCCCTCTACTGGTAGCCACTGTATCATAAACCTGGTCCCAACAATAAAAACAAGCATATGCTCCCCTCAATGACAGGAGTGTTGAAAAAAAAAATCTAGTTACAGGACAGGTAAAATATACAGTGATGGGTTCAGTAGATTGTAATGTTTGTAAATTATTTGTACTGATTTTGAATCCAACTGCATCTGTTAACATTAGAATGTTGAAGTGTGTTGGGTAAGTGTGAACTAGTCTTGGGACAGTTTGTATGTAAACTAATGAATAATCTTTTAAGCATTATATAATGTAATTATAAGATTGAAGAACAAAATCATAAATGTTTTCTATTACTACAAATAAAAGAGTATAACCTGCATTGCCCTGATATGTCATGACTTTGACTTTGTGTTGATTAGAAGGCATAATAAATTAAATTTTATATATTTGCAAAGCATTAGAAAAAAATTTAGCATTGACCCAAACAAATAATAATAATAATAATAATTAATAATCATATATGTTATTATTAAATATAATAATTATATTTAATTAATAATATTATTAATTAAATATAATAATAATAATAATTTTTTATAGATAAAGACTTTTGATGGCATACATTGCATGTAAATAGCCTACACTTTATTTTGAGCGTTTATAAACAGCACACCCAGCTAACAAAATATGTTATAAAACCGTTTTTCTAACATTCCCATTAAGATATGAAAACATTACTTCTGAATGTTCTCTGAACGTTCAAAACGTCCAGTGTTTTTAAAGCATTTTTCTTGGTTTTCCTTTCTTTTTTGTGCTAATATTTTGAAAACATTATTAAAAAACCTTAAGACGACACGTGAACTTTAAGACGTTCTATCAACGTTACTGTAAGAACGTTTGTTCATAACTCTGCCAGGCCCAGAACTGTTCTGAGAACGTTCCGTGTTAGCTGGGCCAGAGCTGTTCAACGGCTCTGAGATGGGCAAACCCTAAAGTGCTAAAGCAAGCTGATTTCACAATTTGGGACATGCCCCCCCTTACCAAAAAGTAGTATACTTCAAGTTTATTTTAGTAGGTATACTTAAGTAAAGTTAAAGTATATTTTTAAGTATACTTTATGTAGTAAGTATACAAATATCAGTGTACTAGTAGTATACTTGTAAGTGTACTATTTCAATACTCCTTGGGACTAAATTGGCCCACTTTCTAGTATATAAAAATAAAAAGTAGACTAAAAGTATACTTTCCTATTTTTAGTTTAAAAGTTAAGTATACTAATAGCACACTTGAATAAACTTCTTTTTCGTAAGGGCCGCCCCAAAAATAAAATTTTAAATATGATTGGATGGAAAAGTCAAATATCCCGCCCCCAGATTTTAATGTGGGTTCTGATTATGTATGAATGAAAGTTACAGATAGCGACCTGTCTTCTCATTGCTTCCAAATGTCTCTGCGCCTACATTCAGCGGCTTCGATTTACGTTAAAACGGCGAGTTTAACGGAGACCACAGCAACGTAGGCTATAGATTAATTATTTGGTAACACTTTATAATAACTTTCATTAATAAATCATTAACAAACATTATATAATGCTTAATGGATCATTAGTTACTATATTCAAAGCGTTAGAAACGTGAGATAATGGGGGTAGACTGAGTAGCCTACATTTGAGACATGTGTACAGTTGAAACACCTTAAATAACTTGCATACACAAGAACCCCAAGCCGTGATTTTTGCTCCACACGTGTTCTCTTTGAAATGTGAAATGTGTGCATCTTTCCACTCCGAAAATATCGGCAAATGTTTTTTTTTACAAGGTGAGATTTTCATTTCATCATGTCCTTTCAACAATGAATAGCTTATTATTCTTTTATAATTGTTAAACTGACCATATATCATTGCAAACGTTAATCTGTGCTATAAAAATAGACATATTTTATGACATTGTGCCATGCAAGGTCTTTTCATAATCTAGAGAAACGTGCCAGTATGTCAGTGGGGTACGATTGAGACACCCGGATTGGTGTCCTATTGCTTCACATGCTGTTTAGTTGTACAGTGTTATGATAATAAGTTAAAAGTCACATTTACACACATGCTACGCAAATTCTGTTAAAAAATGATATTTGTGATATTTTAACTGTCTATTATTATTAATGGAAATGTTTTCTAACATGAATGTTAAAAGGATTACATAGCATTTTAAGAAAAATACAAGGTGGTAAAGTGGGTACAGTTGATACACCTTTTATAGGTCGCTATGTATACAGTAACAGTTCAAGCATAGAAAATAAAATGCATATTCAGAGGCTGTGTGTGTTTGTGTAGCCTACCGTTATGAGGACCAAATGGCCCCACAAGTATAGTAATACCAGTAAATTCTATGGGAATTTTTTTTAGGTCCCCATGAGGAAACAAGCTTATAATTCATACAGAATGATTAAAAAATGTAAAAATGCAGACAGTTTCGAGTAATGGTAGATTTAGGGGTAGGGTTATAGAATATCTGGGTATATTGTTATTTTTACGGTTATGTTTACATTTATACTGTTTGCCATATCTTTTGTAGTGTTAAATATGTGTTCCTATTTTGTTTAACTGAATCTGAATTAAAGCAAATAAATGAATCTGATTTTTTTAAATGCACAACTGTAATTTTGTAATTTATTACATTTGCAATAAATGGTTAGCCAGCTTTAGAGCATTAAGAATGGGTGTCTCAACTGTACCATGGTACTGTTTCA
>NW_015547685.1:2097727-2123407 GCF_001515605.1 Sinocyclocheilus anshuiensis
TAGGTACTAGTACCATGAAAATAGATACTAGTACGGTTTATAGATTAAATGTTAAAACGGCTTGCCATAAGCACTCACCGGATCTCCACTCAAAACGAACGACTCGCCGGCACCACCACGGAACTTTCGGAACATGAATATAAGATGTCATGATATAAGTCATTTAATGAACTGGAACAGCCTACTGATAACAGTTTTCTTCCCACAGATTCCCATTGGCTGCTCTTGCTGCTCCCGTCATGTCCTAAACCCTTTACTCAATGTTTTTTTAAAGATTTTATGATTGTAAACGACTGAATTGACATTGAATAAAAAAATATTGTATGTGAACTGTTCTTGTTCTATAGGGTAGACTGAGTACATTTGAGACATGTGTACAGTTGAAACACCTTAAATAACTTGCATACACAAGAACCCCAAGCCGTGATTTTTGCTCCACACATGTGTATTAGTGTTCTCTTTGATCGTGGGAAATTTGAAATGTGTGCGGCTTTACACTTCCACAATATTTTTTTTTTTTACAAGGTGAGATTTTCATTTCACCATGTCCTTTCCACAATGAATAGCTGATTCAATTAAATATGAATCATTGAAAAAGTTAATCTGTGTTTTAAAAATAGACATATTTTATGACATTGTGCCATGCAGGGACTTTTCATAATCTAGAGAAACGTGCGAGTATGTCAGTGGGGTACGGTTGAGACATAACAAAGCCACATTGGTGTCCTATTGCTTCACATGCTGTTTAGTTGTACAGTGTTATGATAATAGGTTAAAAGTCACATTTACACACATGCTACGCAAATTCTGTTAAAAAATTATATTTGTGATATTTTAACTATTATTAATGGACATGTTTTCTAACATGAATGTTAAAAGGATTGCATAGCATTTTAAGAAAAATACAAGGTGGTAAAGTGGGTACAGTTGATACACCCTTTATAGGTCGCTATGTATACAGTAACAGTTCAAGCATAGAAAATAAAATGCATATTCAGAGGCTGTGTGTGTTTGTGTAGCCTACCGTTATGAGGACCAAATGTCCCCACAAGTATAGTAATACCAGTAAATTCTATGGGAATTTTTTTTAGGTCCCCATGAGGAAACAAGCTTATAATTCATACAGAATGATTAAAAAATGTAAAAATGCAGACAGTTTCGAGTAATGGTAGATTTAGGGGTAGGGTTATAGAATATCTGGGTATATTGTTATTTTTACGGTTATGTTTACATTTATACTGTTTGCCATATTTTTTCTAGTGTTAAATATGTGTTCCTCTTTGTTCAATTAAATTTGAATTAAATAAAGCAAATAAATAAATCCGTTTTTTTTTAAATGCACAACTGTAATTTTGTAATTTATTACATTTGCAATAAATGGTTAGCCAGCTTTAGAGCATTAAGAATGGGTGTCTCAACTGTACCATGGTACTGTTTCAGCTGTACCCTATATGGGTACAGTTGAGACTAAAATGCACCTTATGTTTATGAGCTAATTGTGGAAAATATAAACTACTTATGGCTATTATCAATTTATGATATTTTAGTACATAAGCGAAAGAAATATCATGTGAAAAATCACTTCATTCCAGCATCTAGTTTTTGTGTAGTGATGAAAAAAGCAGAAAGTGTCTCAACTGTACTCAGTCTACCCTGCTTGTTAATGTTAACTAATAAACTTATTAAACTACATAATGTTTAACAAATCATTATTTCATGTAGGCTAAGTTAAAATGCTAACAAATGTCATTAAACTTTAAATTCCATATGATCAAGCACTTATTGAAAATCTGATTTCAACAGATGTTATAAAATGATTAAAAGCTTGTGTTAATGCACAACACTTTTGCTGCTATTGAGGTGTGATATGGGTAAGGTTAGGGACAGGTTTGGTGGTATGGGTAAAGGATCAACAGTGTACAGGGGTCAGTTTGATTATTATTAACGAACACGGTTCAATCTGTTTATATTATATTGTTCTGATAAATGAACAAGTATTTTATTTTAAAATTTATTTGTTTTCCCCCTGCTTATGTATGATTCAACGAATATCCTGTTTAATGATATACTGAAGAGTAGTATAATTAATAACTCTGTATTATGACAAAACAAGATCATCTCCTAATTTTACATAGCAACAACGTACGCGTTATTATGGTTACTAACTTCTCTCTAGCCTGTGAAATGTCCCGGATGAAGTTGAGTCACCCGCGTTGTTGACGTCACTCGATCTCTGAAAATGGCTGAGTCGGAAGAGGAGGTGGATGTTTTGGTCCAGAGAGTTGTGAAAGATATCAATAATGCCTTTAAAAGAAACCCGAACATGTACGTATGTGAGCTCGCATTGCTGCTTATCTCGCGCTCATTCAGTTTATGGCTTTTACAGCGGCTTAGAACCTCGCGCTCAGCCGCAGGGAGAACATTGTGCAGCAGCCTGTGTAACTTACGCAGACAGTGGCTGGCTAACCGGCTACTAACCAGCTCTCACCCGCTGGCGCCCGGCGCGGCCAGCAGCAGGTAGAGCTCACCAAGCCTCGCTTTTAGACAGGTCGTGTGAAAATGTGTCTGGGGCGCCTGTTTAACAAGCACCGTGCGAACGCCGAAAGTTTCTCTAATAAGTGAAACGCGAAGAGCGCGTGCGTGTCAGGTTGTAGCTAGTAACGTTACTGTTAATGTTTGGGTTTTTTACTCGCTGTTCAGTAACTGGAGGGCGTAGCGAGCTTTAATGCGTTATATTTAAAATTATAATTCTCAGTAATTTGCCATGTGCGTTTGTTTGTTTTTACTGGTGTTCGGAGTTAGACATTCAGTGGTTGCAACATTGCTGCTCTTGTGTATCCAAACACATCACTTCAGTCCACATATGAAGCATCTCGTCGGTCTTTTTAATGCTGCCTTCAATGCAAATGTTGTTTTTCTGTGTGTTAGGTCTCTTTGTTCCATATTTGAAGGTCAGTGTCCCAATGGTTTCACCTAGCTCTTCTCCTATGACACATTTGTATCTCTGCCAAAGAGGTACATCTGTATCAGTGTCAGCTGAGATGTTTGGTGCTTTATGCATTGCTGTCTGCCTTTAGCTCCTTAGCAGAGTTTCTTAAAATAGCCTTGTGACTTGTTTTTCTTTTTATCTTTTACATTGTGTTCACAGTGATGAAATCGGCCTCATTCCGTGCCCCGAAGTCCGATACAACAGAAGCCCCATCGTCCTGGTGGAGAATAAGCTGGGAGTGGAAAGCTGGTGTGTCAAGTTTCTGCTGCCCTATGTGCATAATAAACTCCTGCTGTACAAGCAGAGAAAGCAGTGGCTCGATCGGGAAGGTAGGACGAAGGTTTATTGGGTTAGCTTGTTCGGCCGCTCACATTTCTGTGACCTTAGTCTTTATTAAAAGATGGCTGTTCATACAACAGACCAGCGTTGCAGAAAAAGTGACTTCTCTCTCTTCTTGTCTTCAAGCACTGGTAGATATAACCTGCACATTGCTTCTCTTAAACCCAGATTTTACAACTGCGTGGAATGTCAGGTACATTTTCATCATTTATAATACCGGAAAAAAAACACATTCTGCCAAACTAACCCTTCACATACTTTCTGAATGATTATATGCACATGTAATTTATGGTATTTTTAGAAATTCTCTATTTCTTCTCTTTGATGTCTGTCTAGATGTCAGCCATTTTATTGTTCTGAATGTGCTGCTGCTATTTTTAAAAAGTTGTCTAATTTGGGAAAGGAGACATCAAAAGACTGCTACTACATTTAACTCTAAATTTGTCTATTTGCACAATATCACATAGGGAGCAAAGAATTTACTGATTTTTCTAACATTTAGTTTCATACAGGAAACAGTGTAGGTATATTTAATCCATGCCTGGTTTAAGAAACCAGCCTTTACTTTACTTTATTTATTTAAACTAGAACTAGGTTTTTACTAGATTTTTTGCACAAAATCTTGGCTGAATGTCTTCATGATAATGTTGGATAGAAGAAACCTATTGTCCAGGAGGTGGTGCTGTATTTTATTTTATTTTTTATGGTTGTATCCTTTTGAATTCATCTGGGTATTGATTGTTTTATAGGAAAGAGCTCCTGCAGTGTGGCGTGTTAAACCCAGAGAAAGACCTTTACCTGGTTAAACTAGCACTATCTAAGCATCCTAAAAGCCCAGAGACATGGATACACAGGTAAGAGGATTTTTAAAAAATTAGCCATTTTAAATTGTAGGTTTCCAAATCTTTGATTTGGCCTGCAATGTCATATTACAAGAGTGGTGGAAAAAAAAGAAAGTTATTATATATACCATCTTTTTTTTTTTACATTCAAATGTAGAGAATATAATTGATTTTGATTTAAAAAAAAAAAAACATTTATTTACTTTCAATCAAGTGTTTGGCCCTGTGTAGTAAAATGTTTGTGGACCTCTGATGTTTGTGGAAGCAAGGTGATTTGTTGTTGTTGTTGGGTAACTAGGGATGGGTACCGAAACTCTGTATTTAATCGGTACCGGGGCTAAATTATGAAAGACCGGAGTATCGATAAGCTCTGACGTTAACGGTTTTGCTATCGGTACTGGAAAAATTAATAACACACATACATTTATTATTGCTATATATACATTATCTTGCAAATTCTATCTCACCAGAGTCGCCAGCTGTTTTTCAAACATTTGTCTATGATGCATTTTTGCTATTCGCAATTCAGAAGCGATATCGCGCCCACGCGGAGGAGCTTCTGCACGCACAACATGAAAGCCCTGTTTAATTATGATAGAAGAGAGAACTAAACATTCAAACATCTGCTTACACTTTAGGCCTGTGGCTGTTTTATTAAGCAAATTTAATTTTTTTATTTCGATTTTGGCTTCTAAGGAGTATACAAAAGAAGACATGAGGTAAAGCTATTAAAAACTAGCTGCTTTCGTATTGCGCAACTTCTTTCCCTTCACAGCGGTGCGCATTCGTTCCTCCCTAAAACCCAAACTTAACGTCAGAATCAGCTCAATCGGTGATTGTTGTAAGATGCCGTCTTATGTCAACGATTCTGTGTTTTTCTGTCAATATGGGGTGCTGTGTGTACATTAATGAGGAAAAAAAATTAACTTAAATGATTTTAGCAAATGGCTGCAATATAACAGAGTGAAAAATTTAAGGGGGTCTGAATACTTTCCGTACCCACTGTATATAAAACAAAAAGTACCGAATCGATAAGAGTAGTAATACCGTTAAAACCTTAACGATACCCATCCCTATGGGTAACTATGATTAGAGCATAAATGTAAACCCCAGTGAAGGCATCTGCTTTAGTGCGATAAGATATTCTGCTCTTAATGTATACAGTTAAATAAAGTCTTTTAAAATATTAAAGAAAAAGATTACATATTATAGAATTGCTGTGTTCTGCACCCTTTAAGTGTCCTATTTTCCATATTACATTTAGTTTACCATTAGATGAGTTTGAATTTTCAAATAGTGATATAAAAAATTAATAATACATTAGGCATTAAGAAATTAATAATGGAATAGTTGGATGCGCTGTACCGGAAAATGTATGTGCTCTGCTTTCTTGTAGCTGAATTAGTATGGAAGAAACCTTGCTCTCAAACCGGCTGAAACAGTGAAAGCAGTGGCCAGGAGACCATGAAATGAAATTGTCTGCAATTGCAGACCTCTTGCAACATGTCAACAGTGGCACATACTGAAGTAGAATTCCGTCACTACTGCAAAGACAAGGGCAAACCACTTTACACGGATCCCTGGAACACTAATAAATATCCAAAGCTTGTGCAACTGACAAGACCATGAGCTTATATGTACCTGCAGGGAGTGTGCAGGACACATTGCAGTTGTCAACTATTTTGCAAATAATTTTACTATTCACTATGTCAGTTTGGATGATGCTATTGTCTGCAGATAATAATACTGAGCCATTAGATCTCCCACAATGTTTAGAAGCCGCAGGGTGCTGAGATAATCAGGGGCGATTCTGAGCTGTTATGAAAGAGAATTCATTGTATTATTTTTATTATTTGTTATGTTCATTGGTTTATGTATTTGTTCTCATAAATAAAGCCATAAGCATGTTAAATTCCTTGTGCCTCCAGACATATGTGTATGATCAGTCTGCTTAATTGGTTTGTTGTGAACACAGGCGCTGGGTGTTGCAGTGGCTGCAGAAGGAGTGCTCTCCCTCTGAACAAGAACTGAAGGATCATGCTGAACCCAGAGAAGACGCTGCGAGGAGACAGTGCGAGAGGCTGCAGAGAGCCTTGCAGGAGGAAATGAGGGTCTGTGCAGACGCAGCCGGCCGTTACCCCAGCAACTATAATGCCTGGTCCCATCGCATCTGGGTATTGCAAAACATGGCTAAAGGCAATCTGAAGGTAGGCTCAGTCCTCTGCAGCTTTCTGCACTATGTGTGATTTATCATAATGACTGAAAACGGGTGTCTGTTAGATGTTGCTTTGTTTGCGTACATCTCAAAGATTAGATTTGTTTTAGATTACTTTAAGGAATGATGGATCACACTGGCGTATCATCAGTGCTGTTACAAGGGAAGCAACATGAGATGGTTATTTATGAGGTTGATAAATCTACCTGAGCCTTTGATGATCTTAATACCTTTCTTCTCCTCTTGAATTACCCTAGGAAGAGACCTGATTACAGATGCCACAGTTTTCTGTCTTTTTAGCTTTTATTCCATTTTTTTTTTTTAGAGAGAGCTGAGTGCTGTTAGTCAGGAGAGCTTATTGGCTCTTAGGGGGTCACTGAGTGCCAGACCTTTGATGTGCTTATCCTTTCTTAATTGGATGCGAAATTAGGCAAATGTTATAGGGCTCAATCCAAGCTAAAGGCCCTCATAAAAAAAGGATGAGCCTGTAGATTTAATGATCCAGGACTAAACAGACTTGAACCAGTCTGAGCTATTCATAGGCTATTTCAGGAGTAATTGGGTTATGCGGCTGTCGTCTTACATCACTGCATGTCTTGTTTGGTACTGTTTTCCTTGGTCTGAATTTGGGTTTCGGGTTTATAATGCGGGAAATTCCAGCAAACATTTTATATTATGTACATTTAATATAGCATGTAGGTTAGATGTAAATAAATCCAGATAGAATATCAGATCAAATCAGTAATTTGAAAACATTGTGTTTCAGCTGTAGTCCGTCTTCTCTCTCTTTCTCTCTCTCTCTTTCTCTCTCTCTCTCTCAAAATGACATCACTTCAGCGCATCTCGTCTACACTACAAATGAGCTGCTGCACACTGCAATACGAGACTTTCGCTCACATTTTGGGACAGCTGACAGAATTGTCACTTGCCTAATCTGGCCAGTGTTGCATCGTCACAAAACTGTATCATTTGCACATCTTTTTTAAGTCTTTTTAAACTATTTGGTTACTCACGCGCTCCAGAGACTGGCTCCACAGTCTGGTTTTCTGTGCAGTCACTAGACTGCGACTGTGATAGACTTGTGCCGGTATTCGGTAATGCGATATATCACGGTAATGAATATGCACGATATTGTTATCGTGGGCACTTCTAACTACCGTGAATAATTATATATTACAAATTATTTAGAATTTTGAATGCTTTTTAAGAATACTTTTCCCATCAACTGGTCAAAATGCACACCACCGCTGTATGCTGCGTGAAAGACCCTTGCGCACTCTGATGTAAATAAGCGCGGACGAGAATCACATGGCGGAACATGTGAGAGACTCTCTGGATGAAAGCGCACTTTCACTCTCTGACAGCAGATGGCGCTAAACTGCAGAAATAATAATAATAATAAAGCGTCTGCTAAATGACTAAATAAATAAATAATAATAATAATAATTCATTTAAATGCAGCCGTTACCCCGGAAACCCTGTAAACAAAGCAGCTGCACTACTTTCTGTAAATCGGAGTATTGTTGTCCATGTAAACGTAGGCTACTCTGTCACCGTCACTAAGCTGCCGACAACTCTTTCAATCTTTATTTAAATCTACAAGCTGAAAAGTTATAAGTGAATGAGTATAAACACTCAATAGAGTGTTTTATATATAAAGAAGGTGTGACTCTATTGGATTGACCATGTTTAGACCGATGAATGTTGTGTTTCTGCTCCAGCATGGTAAGCAGTGTTTTAAACTAGAACAATAATGCAGCACCAGGGCTCCAGACTGCGACTAAAACGGTCGCAAAACCAAAAATATTAATTTGTGAGTGAAGTTTTTGCTGAGGTCGCCACTGGTGACTATAGAAATATACATGTTATGATTAAAAAATTTGCATGTAATTTTTTCTGATTGTGTTGCGTGCACGTCTTTTGTTATGTTGACGTAATAAACTGAGACTATGCGCATTAAAGTTTTAGTGGAAAAAAGACTTTCAAACAGTCCTCATCTCTGCTGAACAGCAGCGTTGACGGCTCACCTACTGAAAGCAGCTTCAGCTGTGGCGGCATGAGAGAGCGGAGACGCGCGAAGTAAAAGTGCAGAAAACCAGTATCTAATTTGTGTGCAATTTGAACAAACTACAACAGGTAAAACTGTCAGCTGTGTGGACATTAGCAATATATCGTTAACAATTCGTTTAAAATCGATACATCTTATCAAGATCTTTAGTCTAAATGCTGTGTTCTGTTGCGTGAACTTCATATTATTTGTAGCGCACTTGCCGTCCATTAATTGCAATAAGCTTTGTGCTTTGTTACATTTTAATAAACAAAGTATCAGCTTTAAAATTCTTAACAAAATTCGAACAGTGAATAACGTTTTGGCTCTATTTAATGCGGCATGAGTGATCGCTTTAGTGCCTCAGTTCAATCTTTCTATTTACTATATGAAATAAACATGAATGGACATCATTACTGAAATGTCTCGTGTAATCACTCATTCATGTAATGCTTGTAAACAATGCGACATAACAATCATTTACCTCAGAATAACCTATAAATAGGAGCATTTTGCTAAATTTATGCACTATATTGTATATTCATAGTTTTACTTATCCTGTTGTCTACGTGATAAGAAAGAATGCAAGGTGCTAAAGGTAAAATTCAACACCTCCTGAACAATTCTTTGTGACTGTATATAGTTCTCAAGTTGGAAACGACATTTAGTTCCCACTTGAAGTGATCCTTAGTTCCCAGGACATCTACAAGATGGATTAAAATGATGATAAAGACAAGAAAAGATGAGACATAAATACATGACAGTATGACTGAAATGTTAGTGTTAAAAAAAAAAAAAAAACATGTTTATTCTGTGACACTTAAAAAAAAAATAATTTGGCTCCTAATTTTGTTTCTTATAGGAGCCAATGGCTCCTTAATTGATTTTTTGTCTGGAGCCCTGAAAAGCGCACGCACATAAAGCGCTCAAAAACACCTTGCGAGTACCAAATTGAGTTATTTTTCACAGCTTATTGCGCTTAAGTGGCCAAATATGCACAAAATTATGTCATTATGCTCGTGCTAGCAAGTATCCTTGTAAATAATAGTCGGTTTTGTCTTAAGTGAATGTAAACCGTTAAGAAAGAAATGCATGTGTATCAGTACGTTGGATCCATGCAGTTTCACAAACATGAATTAAATTCACAAATAAATAAAATGAGATTTGCAAAAAAAAAAAAAAACCTTTTCATAAATATATTTTTATGTCACAAACACAACTTTGCCTGGCGTTCATTTGTGAATGGCTTTCTGTGCATTTGTAGATTGCTGCACACATTTGTGGATTTTGAAACATTTGTAGCGTCAAGATGCTGACAATTCACAAATGTGTGGACTCCACCCACCATCTACTCAAGCCAATCAGATAATAGCCACACTTTGCTGACTAATCGTAGCACGTTCTCGCTATAACCTATCACGTTTTACTTTACATTCAGGGCAGTCTTGTCCTGAAATATCTTCATTCATCTGCATTGGCTCAAATTGGAAATATAAGGGCCATACAAATTGATACAGTAAGAGATGTTTAAAATTGGATTAAATTAAATTAATTGGATTAAATCACGGCTATGGGAACAATGCTATACTGGATACAAACGCGTTATGGAAGCATCATGTTATTCACGATGGAAAGAAAAGTAGGGCTGGGAATCTGTTCCAAAAAGAATCGATTCCGAGGTGTTGGGAATCGAGAGTCGATTCCAAAGGGGAATTCCCAGTCGATTCCCATCAAGGGGAATCGACGACTCATTCAGATCCTTTTTCAGTTCAACAACGCTTATCTATGGGTGCCTCTCAAACGGAAGGCTGCACACATTTAAATTCACGAAAATAAACTGAAAGAAAAGGAGTCGGTACTGAGATAATCTGAATTTTAGGATGCAGCCTTCCGTTTGACAAGCACCATTTACCTCTCTCATGTTCGTGCATTTGTAGATTGCTGCACACATTTGTGGATTTTGAAACATTTGTAGCGTCAAGATGCTGACAATTCACAAATGTGTGGACTCCACCCACCATCTACTCAAGCCAATCAGATAATAGCCACACTTTGCTGACTAATCGTAGCACGTTCTCGCTATAACCTATCACGTTTTACTTTACATTCAGGGCAGTCTTGTCCTGAAATATCTTCATTCATCTGCATTGGCTCAAATTGGAAATATAAGGGCCATACAAATTGATACAGTAAGAGATGTTTAAAATTGGATTAAATTAAATTAATTGGATTAAATCACGGCTATGGGAACAATGCTATACTGGATACAAACGCGTTATGGAAGCATCATGTTATTCACGATGGAAAGAAAAGTAGGGCTGGGAATCTGTTCCAAAAAGAATCGATTCCGAGGTGTTGGGAATCGAGAGTCGATTCCAAAGGGGAATTCCCAGTCGATTCCCATCAAGGGGAATCGACGACTCATTCAGATCCTTTTTCAGTTCAACAACGCTTATCTATGGGTGCCTCTCAAACGGAAGGCTGCACACATTTAAATTCACGAAAATAAACTGAAAGAAAACGAGTCGGTACTGAGATCATCTTAATTTTAGGATGCAGCCTTACGTTTGAGAAGCACCATTCACCTCTCTCATGCTCGCTAAAAGCCATAGCCTAATTACGAGAGTTGTCAGTTTTATATTTTATATTCTTTTATATTTTTGTTACCATTCGCCTCCCTCATGCTCGCTAAAAGTGATTAGAATTCTTTCGGATAGATAGTTTTAACGATTCAGAAGCTATTTTACGGTGGAACTGGCTTGTCCACAATTTTGAGTGCTGCACGACAGAATAGATCATGACGTGATCAAGGGTCTTGATCTTATTTACATCTAAAATACTATTTTTTAAAACATTTCTGTCAGCCAATGATAATTCTAAAAGAAAACGTCACGAGCATAGGTCATCTGATTGACAGATAAACCACGAGTTCTATCAGTTATTGTTAATGTTCTGGTTATTTTGTTTCAGTGTACAGTTAGTTAATTTTGTGCAAAGCATACAGTCAAAGTAAACTTCATCATTCAGCTGAACTGTGCACATTTATTTTAGACACTTCATGCCTTGTTCAATTCATGCGATAAACGCATGTCCCTGCTGAACTGTGGGCTATGACTAATCTCACGGGCAAAGCAGACAAAATATTTATTTACAATATATATTATACAATATATACAAATATATATATTTACAAATAAAGCTTCATATTATGAGAAGGATACTTTCTACGACCTTTATCCTGCAGTCATGGTGAGATTAGGTTCCTTCAATCTAAAAAAAACAAGAATCGAAAACAACAGTGAGGAATCGATTCTTGGAATTGAATCCCATCGATTCCAGAACCAGGAATCGGACTCGATTCCAAAAATGTTGGAATCGAACAGCCCTAAAGAAAAGCGTGAATAAGTAACTGACTAATAAATAACTGGATTCAACTTCATGGTTAAATTGCCGTCACACAATAGCCAACAGCGTTTAACAGTTTTTCAGTCAAGCCGTTTAAATTATGTATATGAGCAGCTATGTGGATCTAATGATGTATAAAGCATTATAAATAATATTTTCAAACAATAATTAAAGTTATTACAAAGTTGCCATTGTTTGGGGTGGAAAAAATATACGTGGGTTGATCACGCAAACAGTATTTCATATGAATCAGACTTACTAGTTTTGATTATAAAAGTTACTTAACAGCATCCAAAGTAAATGACGGGTTTTATTTACATTGTCCACTCACAAATCCCCAGTACATGCTGCAGTGATGCTGAGGCTGGTACCCAGATGGTCATTTGGGCCCATATTTGATATTATACGTGTTATTATGCCCTATATTTGTCACTGCGATTGTGCTTTAAAAGGCTAAATAAGCCATGCCATGTCTTACACAGTGTCAACTCCGTTCACTGTCGCGCTGCAATGCAATAACTAACTGCAACAGGACGCATCAAAGCAAATGTGCAAATCATTTGTCCTTCATCATGTCGCATCTCGTCCAGTGTAGACAGTATCGCTGATTATAATGATTTCTATTTGCTTTGGACGCCTCACGAGGGTGTTACTCATGATGCTCAGGATCTGTGAATGATGATCATAAGTTGTGTAATAAGTTGTGATTCTGATGGAAATATAAAGAAGCCTTACACTCTATACAATCTTTTGGAAACAGGATTTTTTAAAGGGGACATATGATGCGATTTCAAGTTTTCCTTTCTCTTTGGAGTGAACAACGCACTGGATTGTTGGCCAATCAGAGCACACCTCGTTTTTCAGAACGATGAGCGTTTCAGAAAGGCGGGGCATAGAGGAGAAACAGTAATGTACAGTATGTGGAAAATAATGTTTTTTGAACCTTAAACTGCATAAATGCATTTCATTACACCGAATACACAAAATAATGTTCTTTTTTAGCAACGTCATATGACCCCTTTAACCACACAAACAGCACTTCAGCTCAATTTAAATTGAAGTGTCCATAGAATGCAGTACTTACAGGGGTGCAAAATGAATCTGCTCCCACCCTGATTGTAAAACAAAACATGAACGGTTATAGCGAGAACGTGCTACGATTGGTCAGCGAAGTGTGGCTATTATCTGATTGGCTTGAGTAGATGGTGGGTGGAGGCCATGCATTTGTGGATTTTTAGTGTCTTGACGCTAGAAATGTTTGAAAAGCCACAAATGCATGCAGCGATCCACAAATGCACAGAAAGCCATTCACAGATGCAGAGTGAGCGATTCACAAATGAATGCAAGGAAAAGTTGTTTGTGTGACATAAAAATATATTTGTGAATGTTTTTTTATTTGCGAATCTCATTTTATTTACATGTGAATTTAATTAATGTTTGTGAAATTTATTTGTGGATCTCATTCTATTTATTTGTCAATGTGTTTAATTTTTGTTAATATCTTTACATTTATTTGTGGATCATAATGTATTTATTTGGAATTATGCAACAATTCTATCTCCATAGAGCAATGTCACAGTTGCAGGTTGTACTTATTATTAAAACAAATAGAAAGCAAACAAGTAGCCTTAATAGTCATTTATTTTAGCCAACATGTGCTATGATAAATTTCAACATAGATTTTGATTCTTATTTTACATGTATACTTGTCAATTTATTGGTAAAAATGTGTACAAACCCTGCATGAGGAAATCATGGATTTTATTTTAAAATACTATTGGATATTTAATTATGCATGCTCCATTCCTTTATTTTTATCTTTAAATCGTCTAACTCTCACTTAAAGTTAATAAGCATTTTATAATACTGTTAAATATAAACTTCACATCTCAAAATGAATATCCATTATTAATCCTGTACATTATAATGTTGTGATGCATCAGTTGACATTTAAAATTATTGTTTTTAACTTTAGTGTTTTATTTTTCCATATTTGAGCAATGTATAATAATATGCATGTTTTTGAATAACATTTGGCATATATCATTCAAGGCTTTTGAATAAATTGATTGATATGCTGACATCCATAGCGCTTACAACTTGGCATCTGAACTGAAATTCATTTGCAACAACCTGAAGCATAATGCTGTTATGAAGTATTATGAAGTCATAATACTCTGACTTTCTACTCCAGGTTCTGCATGATGAGCTGTCCTCCACCCGACTGTGGGTGTCCATGCACGTGTCAGATCACAGTGGCTTCCACTACCGTCAACACCTGCTCAAGGCCCTGGCCAGAGAGCTGAGCCAGGTTGGAGAGACAGAGCTCCACCCCACCAAGCAGCCTAACGGAGAGAGCACAGCGGGTGCGTCTGATGACAATCACCATAATGACGTCATCCCTCAGCTCTTCCACGAGGAGATGGAGCTCTGCACTGATCTCATCGAGTCATATCCGGGCCACGAGACGCTGTGGTGCCACAGGTGAGAGTGATCAGGCAGAGTGTTTGAAGCCAGTAACAGATCTCCAGGTCTTGCTGTGCTGATGGTAGTCGTGCAATCAGTCAACATCACACTGTGCTTCCACAAGTCTCGGTGTGAATACAGTGACTTTGTTTGCCAGAAGTCTGTCCTTGGCCCTCAGCTGGTCTGTGCTGATGTGTTTATGGCTTAGTGTTATAAAATGATGGATGGTCTAATGCTGCAGAGTTGTAGCTCACTGAGGAAGAGGCAAGCAGTTTGCTGGATCTCTTTTTCTAGCTCTTTCAGTTTTTCCCCCTTCCCAGCCTCATCCCTTGTGGCTGAGACAAGGAGCAGCTGCTCAGTGAATGGTGTTTATATATCTTAAGCTTGTGGTTTCCCCCCTAAAGTGTGATATGAGAATTTGTTTGTGCAACATTTCATGCCTCTTAATGACAAATATTATGAAACATAATGCATTAATAAGCTCTAGCTTGCTTTAGTTACGAATGTTTCACACTTAAGCCTTTTTCTATTTCCTGAAATCATTGTTTTATTTTGTTTTTACTGGTTTTGCATCAGGTTTAGCAATTGGATGATAAGTGATGACCCAACATGGAACCAAAACTGTTTATCATACAAAAATAACACCAAAATGAAATTCTGTCACCATTTACTCAACCAATATGACCCATATAAAATATGACTGACTTTTGTGGAACACAAAAGATAATTTTTTTTTAAAACATGTACTGGTCATGTACTTTTTTCCCCCCATGCAATAAATAATGGAGCTTTAAAGCTTCAAAAATTATGCAAAAGCACCGTAAGTATCATAAAAGTAGTCCAAATAATCCCTGCACTAAATACTAAGTCATTTAGATAGCATATGATAGCATGTGACATTTTAACAATTTATTTTCTGTGGAATATTTTATATCTTATAGGTTTGGACTGATTTTTTATACATTGTTTCTAGAAATTAGTTTGTTTTTTTTCATAATATTATAAAATAACAGTTTTCAGATTAAGTTCTACTACAGTTCTCTGGTGTGGTGATGTCTAGTATAGCACAGAATTTGATCAAAAACATCTTTTATGATACATTTATGGCGCATTTGAAAGCTTTTTAAAGCTTGAAAGCAATCATTGTAATTATTATTATGATTTCTCCTGTCATGTTCTGTTCAATGAAAGAAAGTCATAAAGTTTTGGAAATACATGAGGGTGAGTAAATGATGACAGAATCTATGTGACAGCCAAGTGCATAAAAATCTCAATGAGATATTAGTTTCCACAATGTTTATCTCTGTTGCAAGTAAAACTGTATGTAATATAGTTTGGGGTGTATTTTTTTCACTTTGGATAGTGTTGCTTGTGGTTTTTGAAGATGAGGGCATGTCTTTTAAAAGTTGGTAAGCCTATTCATTTTGTTATTCTAACATTGCATTGTATTTGCTCTGCAACTATCATATCACACCTAAATAATAATGTAAAGTGCATTTTTTTATAGTCAACTGCATTTTAGTACATCAGGTATGTGGTTTTTGAACAAACTCAAATCCAGGCTTCTCCAACAGGCGACATGTCTTCTACCTGTGGCACCAGTGGCGGAGGGAGCACCTGCAGGGGGCAGGGTCACAATCTCCACCTCTCACCCACACCGATGTCCTCCTCAGCGAGGAGCCCTGTGACGACAGCAGCACCTCCCAGACCATGGACGTTGACTGTGTTCTGGACGGGAGCAAACACGGAAGCTACACGCAGGACACCAAGCGACTAAAGCGGGGACCACTGCTTCCCCACCCCGCACTTCCCTCCGAGCACACGTTTGTCTCTAAAATCCTCACGGGCTGCCGGAGCACCGAGCAAAACCGCTTTGCCATTGCCTACAGGAAGTGGCTGGACTCAGTTATAGGTCAGTAGCGTGAGAAATGCTCCGCCCACCATGATATGGGAGAACTGTGATAGGTCAACTTATTTCTGGCTCTAGCCGCCCACACGTGATTCTCTGAAAACAGCTGGACTCCTTGGCCGGTTTGTCAGAGCTGCTCTGCCAGAGCAAATTCCCACTCATGATGAAAACCCATGACCTGTCTCGGCAGTCTAAGCCTGGTCTGTTTTAGCTGCTTTAGTTCAGGTACTGGATATCTCAGGTCTGTTTTCAGTGTACAATCCTCTTTTCTCTATCAGAAGCTACAAGTTTGTAGTTTTTTCATATAGTTTTGTTGGTTTTTATGTTGTTTAAAGTCTTCCACCACAAATCAATTACAGTATGTTCTCATCATGTTGTCTGCAGTTTTGCTATTCCTGCCGGGAATCTTAAATGCACACTATGGTGCACACTTGAAGGGAACACTTAGAGCCCAAAGTGATTCTGACCCAGTTTCCCTCTTTTGTTTAATTGAGGGCAGACTGGCTCTTGAATCCCGTCTACTGCTCCTCTTTGGACTTTTGTACTGAAGCATGAATATTTTTCAGTGATTACATAGACGTTTTGATACAATCAGTAATGTGAGCACAATCATTGAATTTAAAGATTCCTTGAGCCATTTGATATGAAATAATAGGGCATTCATTCAGGTGAGTATTTGTATTATATGACATATCTGTTGCAGGGTCAGCATTTCTTCAGTTCATGCAGATGATTCTTGGGCATTTGAGAATAAATGTTCCTGAAGCACATCGTCATCACTCATTAGAATAACAAAGGCCACGTTGTCACATGGACTAGCCTCAGCATTTAAGCACTAGTTTTGGGTTATAGTTCATCCAGGTGGGCTCACAGATTAATGGGTTTTCATGATGAAAGGGAATAGCAGAAGTAGGAATAGGCTTTTCTCAGCTTGGCCCAAATGTGGCTGCAGAAATAACATTCTGCCACATTCAAGCCCACCTTGTGCAGAACGGTGCTTATTATCTGCACTGGGGGAGTGTGGACCCCTGAGGGGCCTGGGTTTACAAATGCTGCTTTTTGTTTAACACTATTTTGAAATATATTTATGCAAATATAAAAAGTGAAATGTTGTTAGCTTCACTTATGTGATGATTTATTAAAGCTAATAAGCTATTAGACAGTTATGGTTGACTCACTGTTACTCAGTAATTATTAAACTTGTAATAAACTGAAGTTTCACAGGCTCAGTCTTGCATTGACAACTTAATTCTTTCACAGCTTACTTAGAGTAGGTTGTGAAAATCGGATTAGATATTATTATATCTCGCTCTTAAATTAGGACATGTGCAAAACTGTTCTTGTTAGGTGAAATCATTTTAACATTCTAGCAAAGCTTATATGAATCCATGTCTTTCAGCATATCTGTAAGACTTGCAGAGTTCGATCTTAAGTTTCACATCATAAAAGTCTAATTTTGTTCTTTAGTTTCTTTTTTGCACAATTGCACAAGAACTAGATTTATGAAAGTAGTTGTTGCATAACTTCTTGACTGACTCTCAGACTTTATAAAGGGCCATGTCAGAGTGCTTTTTTCTGTTCCTGCTTTTCTTGGACCATGACCATTTTTTTTTTTTTTTTTTTTTTTTTGCTTTGAAATCATTTTAACATTCTAGCAAAGCTTATATGAATCCATGTCTTTCAGCATATCTGTAAGACTTGCAGAGTTCGATCTTAAGTTTCACATCATAAAAGTCTAATTTTGTTCTTTAGTTTCTTTTTTGCACAATTGCACAAGAACTAGATTTATGAAAGTAGTTGAGTTATGTAACTTCTAGACTGACTCAGACTTTATAAAGGGCCATGTCAGTGTGGTTTTCTGCATGTCTTGGAACCTGACATTTTTATTTTTCTTTGAGCTGCAGTAGCAAAATTACCGGATGTCTGTCACGGAATTCTGAAAGGTTCCCCTCAAGAATAAAGCCAGCTTTTCCTCCACACCATTCCTCTGTATAATGCAATGTTTAGCAACTGCACTGACAGAGTTTGATCATTTTTCACTCTTTATAAGTACAGGAGTGTGCACAGGTGCTTGTTTTTAGATGATGATAATATAAGAGTTTAGCAGCTTTTTTAACCTCCCTTACACCTGCTGTTAAACAAACTGCTCCTAATAGAGTACTGTATGGAAGAATAGTCTAAAACTGGAATGCATCTGCAACAAATGCCTTTATATTTTGTCACTTTGATCTGAATAGTTATCTTTTTGCATGTACATTATGTGTCTACTGTTGTATTGGGATCAAGGTCACATTGTCATTGTATTTGATTACTTTTTATTATATTTATTTTTAGGATTTCATGACCCATACATGCAGAGACCGAGACACATCACGTTGATTTTTTTGGCTCCCTAAACAATTAACAATTAGCTCTTTGTAATAATGCTATAAGTGGTTTTAATATCTATTGCCTACTAACTTTTAAACTCTTAATGGACAGTCTTACCAGTTACATTGTTGAAAACGTACAAATTACAATATTTATGTCTATCTGTTCAGGGCTTCCCGTTTCATAAATAGTCCTACATTACCTTAGAGGTTTTAAAGATGTGTACATTAGTGTGAATTACACTGAGGAAGCACATAGTATTTCCAGTTGTGTCATGTCAGTTTCCATTGTTGTAATGTCAGTTGCTGTGTGAATACCAAAAGTTTAACAGCAGTTACACTGTAAAGCATAAACACGGATTTGAAATGACTAGTACATCTATGCAGATGCATGACAAGAGTTCATTTAGCTTTAGAAAGAACAAATGTAGCCTAAGAATTTGTATTTTCCTCATGTATTGTCTGATAAACTGATAAGGTACTGTAGGTTTTTACAGCCACAATAACCAACATTTATAGCATCTCATCCATTATGTATTTTATATTTATTTGTATTAAAAACTGTAATGACCGTAAGTGTTTTGTCAGTTGTCTACCACATTAAATAAAGCTAGCCTACTCTGAAAAGGTCCATCTCACATTTTAATTTCCTATTATTTTGCATTCATGACCATTTTGTGAAGTTATTTATTTATTTTTAATCATGTCATGTGTGTTTCTTCGATTACACATAATTACCCTGTAGCACATAATGTTCACAGATTTAGGGTTGGTACTTTTTTTTATGTTTTGGAAAGAAGTTTCATCAAGGCTGCATTCATTTGTTAAAAAATACTGTAAAAACAGTAATTTGTTAAATATTACAATTTAAAATAACTCTTCTCTATCTTATTTTAAAATGTAGTTTGTTCAAAGGAAAGCTGAATTTTCAGCATCATTACTCCAGTCTTTAGTTTCACATGATCCTTCAGAAATCATTCTAATATGCTGTTTTGTTGAGGAAACATTTCAGTTATTACCAATGCTTATTGCTTGCTTCCTCTTTTTATTCTATATATTTATAGCTTTCTTTAGTCGGAGGGCTGGGCAGTCATTTTGTAACCAGCTTCATTTAATGTCATCGAAAGGGCTTTATACCGATTTGGTTCTGTAGGTCATTTCTTACTATGAACTTGAAGCAGCATTGCATGTACCGTACAGTACCGCTTGGCGTTTTGCCGAGAGCTGCAGCTCGTTCATTGAGAAATTAGGCAGCGTTCGGTGGTGTTTGATTAGCAGGTCTCTGATGGGAGGAGTCGGGCTTGCCCACAGACTGAGTGAAAGGCAGGCTGGCAGGCGATGAAGATGGTCGATCCAGACATATCGGGTGGAACGTTAGCTCGCTGCAAACTGCAGTAAACGAACAGGTGAGAGATATGACACGCCCAGTTCATTTTACGCGCTGTGTAATGTTATCGTTTGTCGCGGAAGCGGTTTTGTTAAGTAAAACAGGAACAATGTAATAAAAAAAAATTGTATTTCAATGAGATTCACTCAATGATGAGCTGCGTCCATAGTGATGATTGCTTTCCCTGCCGATGACAGGCGGAACAGTGTTTGTTTACATTAGAAAAGACGATGTTTCGTTGGCGTGGAAACTGCTGGTTACCAGATAAAATACAAAAGAAATGTGAGGGCCTAAACTGTTAAGTTTAGTATACTAGTTATCCAATGCGAAATCCATACCGTTTGCAGTTCATCAATCTCATACTCACTAGAGGAATGAGTGAAAAATGCCTACAACTAATTCAGTTTCTAACTTATGCTTGTGCATTATTGAGAGTGGTGGTCATTCTGATGTCTAGAATAACAGTGACTTGAATCCGTTTCTCCAAAAAGATTTATGGTTATGGTTACACCTGTAGGTGGCAACAAGGGAGTGTGGTATTAGAATGACTAAATTCTTCACTCAGTCGATTTGTTTCAAAACACCTGCTGCCTCTGGAGGCAGTATAAGGAGGAAGGAGACAAGGCACATCCGAATCCAATCATTGTGAAACATTCTTTCTAGATACCTTCATCTGGGGTGCGTTTCCCAAAAGCAGCTAGATCCGTCGTTACCAATAGAGTTCAGCAGAACTTGTGACCCTAGTTGGCTAACAGTGCTTTTGGGAAACACACCCCTAATTTTTGAAGGCAGCATATGTATCCATGGCTGATTATGATATCCCACAATCCTGTGTGTTTGATTTCGTGACACCCCTTTCTCTGCTTATTACAAATGACTCTGATTAACAACTAAAATGAACAACATTCCAGCTAACAATTTTTGCTCTGGGAATGTTCGTTTTTGGTTTACAAAAAAAGAACCTACAGAAAAAAATAGAAACGTTTGGTTCCCCAAAATAACCAAATGAGAACCATATGCTAACATTAGGGGAATGTTCTGTGTTTGCTGGGATGTCAACTCTGGTTCAGTCAGCCATCCGTACCTCTTTCATGAACAAGATGTTTTGTTGAGTTTAGTTCACAAAGGAGATGATTCGTTTTTTTTTATTTACAACACCAACTCTTGTTTAGTGCATGTTTGTTCAATATAGAATGCATATGGTTCAAAATAATGGAACAAATATGGCAAAACATTCATTCAACTCAGTACCATATTTAAATTTTGACAGGAATTAAAACGAGGCAGTGAGGAAAAGAAGTGCAGTCCATTCATCCCAGATAGCACATGTATGTCTGCAAGATGTCTGTTAAAGATCACTTCATCTGGAAAGCATCTGCTGTGTACAAACATCTGATAGACGTCTTTAAGATCTGTTTTATACATTCGAAAATCATAAATATCTTAAAGACATTTTCTAAACGTCTAATTGACATCTGATAGGAAACGTCATATTGCAGATGAGCAAACACTACAAAATAGGTCTTGCAGATGTAAATGCAGACGTCAAATAGACGTCTCCATGATGTAAGTGTGATCAGGGATGGTTGTCTAGCAACATTGTTCAGCTCACAACATTTCTTTCCAAAAAGCTTTCAGTAGACAAAAACTCCATAAAATAGTTTTGAAAGTTGTGAATTGGCAAAGATTAGATGATCTAGGACCTTTATACAGCGCGTTCCATGGTAAAGACTGCCTCTTTTTCATTAGGCTAGCCTTAAATTCAGTATGGTGTCTATTAGTGAGAGAGCAGTTGGCAGAGTTTGGAACCAATGTCTGTTTGTTTGTTTATATATTTGCGTAAATATTTAATCTCATCCACTGACCAGTTTGTAGGCTAATGGTGCGTTCAAGTCATGTCGGATAGATCGTATTTACGAGTTGAACGCACATGAACGCCACCACAAAGTCGTTATTACGAGTGGGAAACTCGACATTTTCTTTAAGCCCCGAGTTTCCGAGTTGGGGGCGTGTCCGTGAGAAAACGTGTCGGATGCAATGGACGCATCCAAAGACTAGATATGCAGCTTCTGTATTTATGGTAAATTTGTTGAAATTAATAAAATTATAAATTTTTTGTAATGTAAAATAAAACTAGGCCTATATGTTACATATACAAAATATTATATTATTGTATAATTACCAAAGAACATATAATGATTCAGTTTACATCACCTTCATAAATTGAATAAAAACAGAAAAAAGCAAAAACACAATGACGCACATTCTTTATTCATCATTTTGTAGATGTAAAGTGTAAAAAATGGTTGAATTAGAACATATAATGATTCAGTTTACATCACCTTCAAAAATTGAATAAAAACAGAAAAAAGCAAAAACACAATGACGCACATTCTTTATTCATAATTTTGTAGATGTAAAGTTTAAAAAATCGTTGAATTTTATGGAAAAAAAAGTTCAATCGCCATATTGTTCCGACCAAAGTGACTTGAACGCACCTGACGTCGTTATTACGACTTGTCAACTCGTAAGTACAGGAGGACTTGAAAGCATTATAAGTATGAGATGTAAAACATGGCATATAAACATACACATTTTTATTTTTTAACCGGATTGAGAATTATTCAGATTTTTCTGTTGATCGGATTATTCAGGTTCACACACCTTTTAATCCGTTCGAAATTTCGTTCGGATCGAGTTCAGTCGGATCGATTGAGGTGTTTAGGCTACATGAAGGCTATTCAGTCCGGTTGAGCCATCAGTCCGATTATAAACTGAATACTGTATTTTGGTGCATGTAAACATAGCTACTGAATTCACTTACGAGACTCAAAACACCGGTTTACGAAAAGCACGCCAATAATTAAGTGTGTGTTTATGTAGGAGGAGTGTGAAAATCAGTTAGCCTCACTTTAAAGCTGCTGGACACAGATTTCACGTAAGCTCCGTTACGGAGGTTGAAGTGCCACAATTGATGACTCACTGTAGTCTCTCTCTGTGTATCGCCGTGATTGTAAACGCACTCCCTTCTCTCTCTGTGGTCCACAGAGGTTCGGCGTTTTTGCAAAATAGTGCTCTGCTGTTGAATAGAGCCCTCGGAATACGCTTGCGCTGTAGGCATTACCAACCTGCTTTCCTGCCAAATACATGCCCTAGATGTAGACTCACTGCGCGGCGTCGGATGCTGTGCAGGTGCGGGAGCAAAACACTCGCGTGAAAACTGATTAAGAAGAAGGCGAAATGACAAGGACAGGTCTTGCAATTGCAAGAAAATCCTTCGTTAGACCTCGTCGCACATATTCTTATGTTATAAGCCACATCCATCCTCAATATCACACCTTTACTCTCTCCGAGTGATGCTGCTGCTGCTGTCTATGCAGGTAGGGCTGCGAAAACACGCAGTTTACGTATTGCATTGATGTTTTGACTGGTAGGGAGTATTTTCAACTAAACTTTTATAATGCTTGTGTTGATATGACAGATTAGTTTACTTGTAATAGCTTTAAGGAAAAATATGTAGTGGTTTATGTCGCAGTACGCTGCTTTTAAGGACGCCAGTGATCCAGGGAGTAGGTAACAGTAACGACCCGCCCTTTGCAAATATATAATAGCGAATTGGGCAAAAAGTCATTAAGTGTTGCTCAGTGATAAATGTTTGTGTATTGCTTCGTTTTGAAGATGGGAGTGTTCTCAGAAGACACTAAAGCCTTCTCACGTATCAAGCCATGACTGAGCAAATCACAAAATAACAGCATTAACATCAGAGGGGAGATTTGACATCTGTGCTTTAGCATTGGTGTCTTAAGCAGGTGAAAATTGTCATTTTTGTGTGATTTAACTATGATTGTCTGTGTGATTGTGTTCTGTACAGTCAGATTTGCTGAGCACTGTTCTACTGGGGTATTTACACATATTGTTTTTTGGACATGGTACTATGGTGCTATTTTGTAAATAATATCATGGTCATCTTGGAAGCACCTTGGAGTATAATAAATATCACATAGTATCAAAACTATGTGATATTTATGATAAAAAAATCAAGCGTAATTTATTTATTTTTGATATTTTACCATGGCATGCCAAATATTTCAGTAAACACTTAAATACCATTGTATATATCAAAGTACCATGTTACCGCCACAGTACTTCTGATATTTTTTATACTTCTGATATACCAGGCACATAATTCCGGGTATTTAAGACAGAATTGTTCCTGTATTTCCAGAATTGCTCATGTATTTTCAGGCTGAATAGTCAAGTCACAAGTCACACAGATTGTTTCAAAACAGCTTCACAGTAATAAAAAGGAAAATATCTGTGTTACTTTTGAAAAACTTAGTTCAGTAGCGGTGTCAATGTTGTAAAGTTGTAATTGTATTTTATCAATTATGAAATAAATTAAACTTAGCTAAAAAGCAGCTCTGCGGAAGAGAATAGTGTCATTATTCAGCTTAATTCAGATTCAGTGTCGATTCAATTCAGTTCAGTTATAGTGTCAATGTTGCAAAAGTTCATCAATTTTAAAACAACTTCGAAAGCAGCACTACAGAAGACAGCAGTGTCATTATCCAGCTCAATTTATTGCAGGTTTTTGTTCTCATCTGATAGTATCAGTACAGTCAGATTGATAATATTTTATGAATATTAATTGTCTTTTAAGCCCCAATTAGAGAAGAAGAAAAAACCTTGGGAGAAACAAGGCTCAGTCGGGGCACCAGTTCTCCTCTGGGACCATTTTTTTATTGGCATCTATGGTTCCATGAGGAAGCTTTAACATCTACAGAACCTTTCCATTGCACAAAAATGTTCTTAATAGTGGAAAAGGTTTTTTTAGATTATTCAAATATTCCTTTGAGAACCGTTCGCTGAAAGGTTCTTTGGGGAAGACAAAATTGTTCTTCTATGGCATCACTGTGAAACCACCCATTTGGAACCTTTATTTTTAAGAGTGTAGTGTGAGAAGTGTGTCATGGACCACTCAGATTTTAATCAAATACTGCAGACTGCAGTATTATTTACAGATTTGCACATTACAAATTCATTGCTCATGATTATAGGTTATTAAAGGTATTGATTATTGTATATATGTGTATAGATTTAGATTTTTAAACATACATATTTATGGCAAACTGCTCTGTAAGCAGAATTTGAATTTAATTAGAGTTTCACTTGATTACTCAGCCAAACATGAATCAATAAATTGATCTAGAAAATGGGTAAATGGATAAAAAGTGCAATTATAATTGATCTCAGCTAAAGACAGTGTGGCTGAAAAAAATAAAAAAATAAATAAAAAAAATATATATATGTATGTGCCCTTGGACCACAAAACCAATCATAAGGGTCAATTTTTTGAAATTGACATTTATACATCATCTGAAAGCTGACTAAATAAGGTTTCCATTGATGTATGGTTTGTTAGGATAGGACAATATTTGGCCGAGATACAACTATTTGAAAATCTGGAATCTGAGGGTGCAAAAAAATCATAATACTGAGAAAATCACCTTTAAAGTTGTCCAAATGAAGTTCTTAGCAATGCATATTACTAATCAAAAATTAAGTTTGGATATATTTACGGTAAGAAATATCTTCATGGAACATGATCTTTACTTAATATCCTAATGATTTTTGGCGTAAAAGAAAAATCGTTTTTTTTAAGCGACTTAAGACTGGTTTTGTGGTCCAGGGTCACATATATATATATATATA
>NW_015547685.1:2123722-2126960 GCF_001515605.1 Sinocyclocheilus anshuiensis
ATATATATATATATATATATATATATATATATATATACAGTATATATATATATGAATAAAAGATAAAAGAATAGTAGGATTCACAAAAAATATGTTTTTAAGAATTCAGAGACGTTATTAAAGATGCTGTTTTGTGCCAGTTGTCGGTGTTCCTTTGCAGACATTGATTCAGCAGCACCTTTAAAGTGCAGAAATGCAATAGTAGCCAGAATCGAAGGAAGGGTGTGGTTAATTTCTCAACTTCAAACTATAAGACAATTCTGACAAGACTGTTACTGTTACAAATAGCTAAGGAGACATGTAGTGGAGATGTCATGTTTGCCTGTTAGTCTGTGTACCTCATCAGTGTTTATCTGCATACTGTAATGCAGTAAGATGTGTAGTAACTTATCTGTGTATAGCTCATGGTGACTGTTTTTAGAAGACAGACATTTTAGAGGTTATTTGCTATAGACCCATCCGAGCACAGTCAGCACACATGGATATTTGTCACCGCACACAGAGAGAAGAGATCAAAGGTGATCCTAAACTGAATTTCCCTAGAGGCACTCACTGATTATTATTATTGTTTTTTTTTCTGGCTGTTGCTGGCCATGTTTTTAAATAAGCTCTTGTTTGTGAGCTGAGTGAAACCTCCGGTCCCAGTTGTCGGTTTTTCTAGGCAAATGAGTGGACACGCTGAAATGGGCTCTCTGACCTGCAGTATTATGGGTTTACTCTGATTACTGCGCTCTCTGTATGGACATCACGCTCTTTCTAGCTGGCTTCCTAGAGGTTTTCCTGTATGTTATATTTTCTTTAAAAAAAACTCACAAATTTCCTATTGAAAAAGAAAGTTGGGGCAGGGAATATTAAAAAATATGTTTTTCCTACCTGTTGTCTTATGCTTTATTAACATTAAGCATGCTAATGGCTGTTACAATTCACATTGTAAAGAGCACTTTACTGTATGGGATTTATATGCCCATGACTAGGAGATGATATTAAATAGAAGAGAGACATTTTAAATTATAAAATATATATTTGCTAAAAATTGATTTTTTTGTTTTTTGCTTTTAGCACTATAGAATATTTATGACCTCAAAGCTTACAGACGTGGATAAAAAGCCACACTCTCTAAAACCCCGGTTTTGATTTAATGTGATATTTAAGTTCAACCTTTTGTTCTATTAATGTATTAAATAAAACTTATGAAATATATATATATATATCATAGTAGTTTTATTTAATACATATTAATAAATAATTCACAATCACATATTCATCCAAATAATGAATAGCCCATTTTGTGCAGTCAGGTTGTTTAGTGAAATAAAGCAAATTCTCCTACCTGTTTTTAAACAGTAAATTTAAAGAGCTGGGGCTCTATGGGATGCAGTTGGCTCCAGGGTTTGGGATTGTATTAATTTTTAAGCAGCGTGTGTTGAGTTTTGTTTGGTGGCTTCATATGAAATCTTGAATGTGAAGCAGCTACACTTCACAAATACTGGGAGTCCGATGTGGCCTTGGGCTAGTTTTCCTCATGTATTATTTGTTTTGTGTGGCCTTTCAAGTCAGCAAATTTCTGACACTACATTCAGAGAAATGATTAAAGATTTTTGGTCAAAGATTTTCCATCAGTATTCAGGGCCAACACAGAGGAACTCTACTCCAATGTAGTGTCTGAATTGTATTAAATAAATGCAATTTGAATATCAACGAGGACAGAACGATAGTTATGGTTGTGATGAAGATCTCGAGGCATGGATGGAATATTTTATCCATTCATTTCCAAAGATTTCTAATAGAAGCTGTAGACCAGAGTTTTGTTCATTCAAACCATGTCAACATGCACACTTTATTACCGGAGGTCACGTCCTTATATCAACACAGTTAGTGTTTTCACACACCTATATTATCAATAGTCATATTCAGACCGTTACTGAGTGGAGTTTAACGACGACTATTCATTTACATGGCAGCATCGAAAGTGACTGAGTGAATTATAGGCATTCAGAAACGTTACAACTAATTAAGTGCTTTGACGTGATTTAAATGTGAGTGTAAAAGTAGGTTAGCTGATACTGTAACATGCAGTGTGTGGAGGACAGAGCAGTGGACAGACTGTCATAAAGGAAGATGAAGTTTCCCTTTGCAGATGATGGGAGATCTTAGTTATTGAAGAGTGTTGAAGGCTAATGGCCTGGATGGAAGTTTTCAGTTTTCCATCTTGTGATTACTTTAATTGCAAGAGTTAAAAGCTTTTTCTCATCAAGCCAAAACATTCTTTACACTTGTTTTGCACCATCTGGCAGTGGTTTGTTTGTTCCCTTTGTTGTTTATCAAGGAGTTATTAACTTATGGAGGCTGCTGTAAAAGAGCTTTGGCCATAATTAGATTCAAATTTACTTGCATAGAATTATAATGAATGTTCTATAAGGCAGTAAAAGGCACTGCAGCAAAATTAATAGAAAGAGCCAGACTGAAAGTGGCTGTTCTTAATTATAGGCTGATTTAACAATCTAGACTTGTTCTTTAAGCCTGGCAAAATTTTTAGAAGTTGTAATACATTTTTAGAAATCTGCAGGAAGGAATGACTAGGTCATGTTTCTACTATGAATACATTTTAATAGACATAATCCTCTGAGCTGTGATGCTGGTGAGAAAGCAAAGCTGACAGAATATTAATGCAGGAACAACTGACAACAGAGACTTTAACTGACCATGTATAATAGGCTTTTCTAAATTACTTCATTAATAATCATTAATATCACAGTCTCTAGAATTTTAGCAAAGCTGGTTTTATGATGTTAACATGTTGTCAGACTCTATGGGGTAAGTTGTCACAATGGAAACCTGATAGTTATTGATACTGATTTAAAAAAAAAAAAGTAATACAGGGTTTCTGTGCCTTAAAAGGTTTTAATTCGCCCTTCCACAAATTAAGGCCTTAAAAAGGTCTTAAATCAGAGCAGAAAGAGGCGCTCACTTTTTGCATTGCAAAAAGTGAATTTCTTTCTCTATATCTTTGCTTTCCAATATAAATATATGAACACCTGAAATGAAGATACATTTACTTGACATGCAAATATTAAAAAGTCTTGAAAAACTGAGCAAAATAAAGTGAGTATGTGCTTATAACAAGAATAAATATCTGTCAAATGGGTATGGAAACTTGTTTTCCCTTTGAATTAAAGGGGTCATATGATGCTTTTTTAAAGATCATTATTTTGTGTATTTGGTGTAACAGAATATGTTG
>NW_015547685.1:2127008-2135663 GCF_001515605.1 Sinocyclocheilus anshuiensis
AGCCCGAAAGGGGAACAGAGTCGCGTGACAGACACAGTGATGAAGCTGGTATGTGTTTGCAGTACACAAGCCACGGTTAAGACAGATAAGAAATAGGCCAAATAAAGTGCTTTTGCTTTCGCCTAGAAACACACAGCGTCTCCCTGACATGGCTGCTTCAACACTAACTGCGGTTACTGAAACCATGCCTTCTTTCTTTGCATGAACATTTGGGCGGCATTACGCAAATATTTCCACATAGTGATGTAGATACGTGTGATATGCGTGTTAGAACGAGGCGTTTTAGGGGGGCGTGGCAGAGTCTTAACTTTGATAAAGAATATCTCTTTGGTTTTGAGACTTTAGTCTTCGCAACTTCAGGGATCTTATCTATGCACAATCATCTTGTAACACTCCAAAGAGAAAGGAAGGAAAACTTGATATCGCATGATATGACCCCTTTAAGTTTAGTTTCCTGAGTCCATTGGCAGATATTTGTTCTTATTGTAATCATAAACTCATTTAATCAATTACACAGAAAACAAGACTTTGCTTTTAAATTGGCTTTATATTTTCAGCAAAAATTATACAGTAAAACGATTATGAAACAAAAATGGAAAAAGTAATGTAGAAATATGAACTTATTATTTTGGCCTGCAGATAATGTAATGAATGAATACAGTTATTTTTAAAGCCTCCAAGAGAAATTGGTATTATTACATCCTCTTTTTCATATCCTTTATTAAATAGTTGACATATTATTTAAATGTATCTTATTGTGGTTTTAATTTGTTCACCTGTTAACCCGAGAGTTATTACAAAAATATAATGATATATATATATATAAAATGTATATGATGTGTATTTTTATTTGGATGAAAATGTCCGATTTGAACTAGATGTTTGAAGTCAAAATAGAAAACCAATGTGAGATAAGAAGCATTGTGTAATTTACTGAGATATAGACCTTCCACATGTGAAAACTTGCTCCACTCTTGCATACGTAATCTAATGCATTGTAAATATCCAGTCCTACTCTTGCAGTACTTGTAGACATAATATATCTTCCAATTTCGTTCTCATGTAAATGTAATGCTAATTTGTTTTTCTTAATTGCAGTTTTGACTTAACTGTTTATTAGCTCTTGAGTTTCAATATTTAATGTCTTATGCTTTGATCTCATGCTTTTGATTACTAAGAAAGGATGCGAATGATAGATAGCGGCTAGTGAATGATCATAAACTGTCTGACAGTGATATTATTACATTATTAGCAGTGCAGCATTCACACTGCATATTATAAAGCTATAAGCCCTGTGGGAGGACAGGTGTCCTGGTTTATTTTAGGAAAAAAAATTATTTCTGCTTCACTTTCTCTCTCACTGTCTCTCTGTCAGCTAATGGCTGATGGGGAGAGAGCAGACACTGACAATCGCTATGTGAATGATCTATTTGCTGCTCTCTTTGATTGTACATTTGGCGCATTTTCTGGTTGTCATTCTCATCTCATGAGAGAATTACTCTGATGTTTGGCAAACTGATCTCAGTTTAGGCCGGCTGACAGACACATTGTTGTATATGTTTTGTCCAAGACCTATAAAAGCCTTGAGATTAACAGTATTGGATTGTGTGAATTACACAAAAGATGGGGCTTTCCTTTGTTGTGATGCTGCACGGCCTCTCCAAGTTCTCACGATCCACACTTCATTGTCTCAACATCGAGCGTGAAGCTACGGCTAGGTGTGTCGGTTGGTTTGTGTATTAAGCCTGCTGTGTTACTTGAAGGTCGCTCCACATGAGAGCTGCTCTGTCTGGAATTCAGAGCCCATACTCAGTAGATTTTAGGGATGTGTGGTGGTTAAACCAGCCTCTGGTAGAGATTAGCCCGGCGTAATGTAAGGCAGCTTAAAGGCGGGAGTCTTGAGACTATAACCCCTGCCGCTTCAAAACAAACATATTCTGGAGCTTCGTTCAAGGAAAATCTTGCAAAAAGACTATTTAAAGGGGTCATATGATGCGATTTCAATTTTTGTTTTCTCTTTGGAGTGTTACAAGCTCTTGGTGCATAAAGAAGATCTGTAAAGTTGCAAAGACTAAAGTCTCAAATCCAAAGAGATATTCTTTTTAAAAGTTAAGAGTCAGCCACACCTACCTAAAACGGCTCGTTCTAACACGCCCCCACATATCTACCTCACTATATGCGAAGATTTGCATAACACTGCCCAAGTGTTCACGCAAAGAAAGAAGGTGTAACTTTTATTCTCACTGTAGAATTGTTGCCGCTTTCCGCCATGTCCTGAAGACGCTGTGTGCTTCGTTGTGAAAGCGAAACTACTTTGTTTGGTCTTCCAAAAGAGGACGATATCCGCTTTGTCATGCCTAGAGCTGATCCGTGCTGGTTGCTGAGGGAATACATCAAATTAGTGCTGTGGATCTTCGGATCGGCTTTCACAGTGGACGAAGCCCGGGGTCGTCACGTGCTTGCCGCTCCTTCGTCGGATCCGCCGGCTGCGCCGTTCTCAACCCCGCCGCCTCTGCTCACTCTAGCCCGGCCTCAGCTCACGCTAAGCCGGGGTGCTGCTGTTTTGACTCCTTTACCCATTTTATAAGCCCTTCATCAGTTATCAGCTGGTAAAAATACCACCATATTTGCACACATGGTTAGAGAGTCTGACTTGTAACCCGAAGGTTGCGGGTTCGAGTCTCAGGTCCGGCAGGAATTGTAGGTGGGGGGAGTGAATAACCAGCGCTTTCTTCCACCCTCAATACCACGACTGAGGTGAGACCCTTGAGCAAGGCACCGAACCCCCAACTGCTCCCAGGGAGCCACAGCAATATGGCTGCCCACTGCTCCAGGTGTGTGTTCACTGCTGTGTGTATGCACTTGGATGGGTTAAATGCAGAGCACAAATTCCGAGTATGGGTCACCATACTTGGCCACATGTCACTTCACTTTCATAATTTCGCAAAATATACGTCATAAAAGCAGTCCAATCAGGTTGTGGCTGTATATTTTTGCCTTTTGTTTTGTATCTTTAGGTTTGGTGATAAAATGACACTGTGAATACTAAATGTACTTTCTTCTTTGGTTTGTATTTTCTTTTGCACCAAAAGAACTAAGAGAACCGAACTATTGAAAGTGTTAACAAACTAAAAATGTCATGTGGTTTAACCATCAAGTAAAAATTAATTACATATATTCCTTATGGCCTGAATACATGTAAGTATACTATACACATCTTAACCATTAATTGAAAAAAAAAGGTTATTATTATTTTATTGTTTTGTAAACATTCTTAAGTTTTTGGGGAGTCACACCACATGACATTTCACAACCTGACACAAAATCTTGTCTATTCATGAAATGTTTCAATGATCTAATATTTGAAGAGACTTGTTGACCTTCTGACACACATTCAGGAGGGTCTGCAGGGATCCTCTATATCATTTCCTGTTTTAAGTTCATTGAACCATATGGCCTTGTTGGTTGCACCACATGACTTCAAATATTTGTTGAAAATTAATAAGCAATGATGCAGTTTAGTTATTTTTTTCTGAGAAAAACTACTTTTTTGGTTTTCTTTTCAAACATTTATCCTAATTCTTTTCCTGAGGCTTTTTTCTTCATTATGTTATCAGGACAGTTGTATCCATCAGACATTTTTGACATTATACCCCTAATAAATATGAAAATTAATTTTAATACAAAAAAATAAAAGCATGTTAATCACTGAAGACGTATATTCAAGTAATAAAAATAAATTGAGTTTTGTTATATATTTTTATATATTCACTAATGAGATGTTGATTTGAGCATTGAATACACACATATATTGCTCTACAGGATGAGTATTTTGTTGTCTGTTCATTGTTAGAAATTTCACATGATAGCCCAGACTCCTGCACGAGTTGCCAGGTGATTTGTGCGCGCTGTGCTTTTAGCTTGTGGAAAGGTCATCTCTCTTCACCTGCAGCTCCAGAGGGAGTAATTACAGACTGATGTGACCACCCACGTCTCTCTTGTCTCTAGCTCCTCTCTCTCCAAACACACCACAGAACTCATGCTCAGCTGAGCCGCATGGGTCCCTGCCCTTGTTTTATCGATTTTTATTTGACCAGTTTTTAAATTATACCAGTAACTTCTTTCACTCTGCTGCAGCTCTCTTCTGCAGAACAAAGAATTACTCTGAATCTCTGTAGTATCATCTTTCAAATAAATTAGCCAGATTTCTCTTATATGCAAGGGAGTTTGCATTGTTATAGTTTATTTTGTGCATGCTTAAAGGGATAGTTCACCCAAAAATGAAAATTCTGTCATTATTTATTCACCCTCATGTCATTCCAAGCCTGTTTAACATTCTTTCTTGAAGATGTTTTCATTTTGAACTGTTCCTTTAACATCATCTGATGATACTAATGACACATAATCTCACAAAAGTGACATAATCAGGTTGATCTGGAGTACAGTAAAGCTACTCTGTTGCATTAAGTCCTAGAAAGCCAACAAGATAATGCAGACTGGATGCGGGCTTGTCTTAAAGAGATATACAGGCATCAGTTTCTGTCTGCTTGTGTTATTGGAATGTGCAGGGATAGAAACAAGGAGAAATGGCAAAGGCCCTTCTAGATATTGTTGGATATGGTTAAAGATAGTGTGTGCTCCTCCTCTCATGTTAGACAATTTGGTACTGTTGAACAAGCAAGAGAAAAGAGTGGTCTGACTTTCTCTCTCTGCCTACTGATAGACCTATTCATAGATGGTTTGAGTCTGAGACGACATGCCCACGGACTGCCCACAGTGTGTTCTCTGACAATCTAATGCATTTTCACATAAAACTGGAAAGTACTTTATCGATCTGCTCTAATCTAATTGACTAACTTTTTCCACTTCCGGAAATAAAAGTATGCAGGTTTTTTTTATTTTATTTTTTTATGAAAATTTGTTACAAAATTACTCATCCTCAGGCCATCCAAGATGTAGTTGAGTTTACTTCTAGATCAGAACTGATTTGTAACAATTTTGCATTACATCACTTGCTCATCAGTGGATCCTCTGCAGTGAATGAGAGTCCAGACAGATGATAAAAACATCACAATAATCCACAAGAAATCCACATTACTCCAGTCCATCAGTTAACATCTTGTGAAGCAAAAATCAGCATGTTTGTAATAAACAAATCCATCATTAAGATGAACAGATCAAGCTCCATTTACAAGTGAAAACAAAACAGTCCTAAACAAATATGTCAGTGGATTTTGATGTGAGAGGACAACAGGGGATGGACTTTTTCACTGGAGGATGTGTTGTTATGGATTATTGTGGATTTGACTCGCAAGTACATCAGTTATAGGTGACAGAAAAAGACTAAAATTGCTACAGTAAACACCTGTTAATTGGTTAACTCTTAAGTTACTGTACCATATACAGTGAAAAATAGCAAATGGTTTAACATTGCATATCATTTTCTGTTAAATACTGTGAAATTTATGATTTTTTGCAAATAAAGATGATAAATTATCATTTAATTTATGTTCAAAACAGTGAAAGGACATTCCCAGAAGCCCTTTTAATAGAACAGTCTTCCTGTTAAGTTGGAGTTTTTGGCCAGATGAAGATACAATTTAAATCAGCCTTTTTGCTAGTCCGATTATCTTGCTACTGTATGTAAGACAAATTCATAGAGTATACCCTGTCTAATAATGTTTTTATTCATTATTTAAAAATATTATTAGTAATTATCAAAAAAAGAAAAGAAAAACAAGCTCCATCCAGTGACCTCACTTCCAGTGTCTATTGCATTTTCTTGACACATCATTTGGTCTCTGTTGAATGTGTAACTGTATTAAACATGCATATTAAACCAAAGAAACCGAAACATCACTTTTAAACTGAGATTTTTTTCCATATATATATATATACTGTATATATATAGTCTACCTACACTTTATTAATAGACTGTGTTGAATAATGTAGAGTCTCTCTCTTTACAAAGAAAACCTTCTAGATGACGATCATGTGGATCAAATGCTCACAACAATTAGATTGTGGAAATACAGTCTGTTCACAAGTGTGAGAGGTGATAGTGCTCCTAGCGAAACGACCAGCTCTCCCAAATCTCAGCTCATTACAGATTGCATTTATATATGTCCACTATGAGGGGCCGTACAAACCATAATTCATTCTGGCACTCTCACACACTTACATTCTTCTTTCACCATACATATATTTTTGCTTTCGCACACTTACATTCTCCTATATTTCTACTCTCACACACATACATTCTTCTTTCACATACATGCATTTGTACTCTCACACACATTCATTTCTACTGTCACACACTTACATTCTCCATTCTCACATACATACATTTCTACTCTCTCTCACACACATACGTTCTCCTTACACATACATACATTTCTGCTTTCACACACCTACATTCTCCTTTCACATACATGCATTTCTACTCTCACACACTTACATTCTCCATTCACATACATACATATACATATTTTAAGTTTTTAATTTTAAAATATCATTATGTAACCTACGTGTTCTACAGATCTGTGTACAAGTGGTATGATACTGATTTTGATTGTATTGACCGGTCTCAACGCTAAGGTTTGGCCAGTGGTTAAAATTTTTTACTTGCCCTGGCAAAATTTTCACAATTTCACAATCAATAAATAAGACTTATTGTTTTCATTGTTGACTGTAACATTGTATTATAATAAATGATAACCATTTTTGCACAAATACGTACAATAGTTCAAAGATAAAACTGAAACGCTGTAACATTGTATTATAATAAATGATAACCATTTTTGCACAAATAGGTACAATAGTTCAAAGATAAAACTCAAATGAACCATGCTTTTTCAGGTCTTTCAGGTAGGTCTAACTCTATTCCAGCTAAGGATGTACTGATCAGGATTTTTCGTGACCGATTCCAATTGCTGATTTTTTTATGTTTTTTTTACTATCAAATGAGCCGATTCCCATACTCGTTGCAAATTTATTTAGTTTTTATTACTTATTTATTTATTTTTACATTTATTAAATGTTTATTTTGCTCTGTTACTGGCCAAACTAACGCGATAGAGGCTATTTACAATTAGTGCAAATAGCAATAGATGCTATTTACACTAAGTGAAAATAGCAGTATTTTTTGTGATATCATATGCTATTTACACTAAGTGCAAATAGCTATCGATTATATTTAGCCTATAGCCTACTATGTTAATATAGCAGGGTATTCTGCTAATTACTTATTGCAAATAGTGGCAATTATCTGCACCTCAGCATTGTAATACATTATAAAACAGTATGCAATAATAACTTAGTGAGTGTAAATTTTAATTTTAATTCAAATTATTAAATGGATGCCACTATTGGGACAAAAGCCCTCCCTACACCTACCCTAACCCTACCCGATACTTTATTTCCTTCATTTTGATAAAAAATAAATGCTTTTCTGATGTTATTTGAAATTTGAAAAGGGAGAAAAAAAAGTTCGCTAAAAGGCAGATTCGAACCGGGGTCGATCGCGTCAAAAGGAGTATGACACAAATTTTACCATTTGCGTCACTGAATCTGACGATTGATAGCCGTCTTTTGTAGTGATGACTAGCCCAATCACACGTTGGTGGGTGGAATTAGTGTAAGCCTCTGCGGACAAGGCGGGCTGTTTGCACTTAGTGTAAATAGACACTCCGATTTTATTTTTTTATTCCCAACAGTTAAACAGTTAAAGTTGCCCACAGAAAAAAACAGGGGGTGCTGCTGTAGCACCCTGCACACCCACGTCCCGCGCCTATGCTGTCTGGTAACGTTACAGTATTTTCTCTGCTTGCGCGACTATTCTCTCCTCTTTGTGTCCGTCTTCAGTGCATCAGATAATTTAATAAATTATTACTTTATTACACAGTAAAATCAGCAGTGTAATATTTGCAGTGTTAAAAGTTATTAATTCCCAAAGAGTTGAATTAACAATCTACAGTGTTAAACAGTACTCGTGTATAATATATCATGATGATCATTACGTTTGTGTTATCAAATTGCATCCTGTCAGGAATAACCTGACCGTGCTGTTTTTAACCTGGTCGTTTTTGATTACTGTCAGTTTAAATGCCAGCGTTGCCAGATATTGAAAAACAAACAAAACGATCTAAAAATAAATAAACCGCAATGAGTCCAAATCTTGAGTTATGTAAATAATATAAAGATATCGTTGTCCTTAACTTGCAATCTCCCACTTTATTCACTTCCTAAATTAAGTGAAAAAAAAAATCCATAGAAGTTTATAATACGTGTATCTGGCAACACGACTGAGCCGCGTCCTCAATCACAACTCCCTCAAGGGACGAGGCCATGTAACCTTTTCACGATGATAATATTTATTTACTTATTTTTTAAACCCACATAACTTGCTGAAATACATCTGCGGCCGCCTCGTCTACCTCAGCCATGTTGATCAGGATCAGGACCTGTCCCAATGACCCTGATCGCGCCTGACTTGCCTTCCGTTTCCATTATACGCCTTCCGTTTCCACTATACTCTCTCTCACACATACATACATTCTTCTCGTACATACACATATTTTCTTCAGACATGCATACATTCTATATATATATGTATGTGAAAGGAGACTGTATGTGTGTGTGAGAGTAGAAATGTAT
>NW_015547685.1:2135868-2138651 GCF_001515605.1 Sinocyclocheilus anshuiensis
TTTTTTTATTCCCAACAGTTAAACAGTTAAAGTTGCCCACAGAAAAAACAGGGGGTGCTGCTGCAGCACCCAGCACCCCCACGTCCCGCGCCTATGCTGTCTGGTAACGTTACAGTATTTTCTCTGTTTGCGCGACTATTCTCTCCTCTTTGTGTCCGTCTTCAGTGCATCTGTCTTAAAGATAATATATCATGATGATCACTACGTTTGTGTTACCGAATTGCATCCTGTCAGGAATAACCTGCCGGCACTGTTTTTAACCTGGTCATTTTTGATTACTGTCAGTTATGCTGGCGTTGCCAGATATTGAAAAACAAAACAAAACAATCTAAAAATAAATAAACCGCAATGAGTCCAAATCTTGAGTTATGGAAATAATATAAAGATATCGTTGTCCTTAACTTGCAATCTCCCACTTTATTCACTTCCTAAATTAAGTGAAAAAAAAAATCCATAGAAGTTTATAATACGTGTATCTGGCAACACGACTGAGCCGCGTCCTCAATCACAACTCCCTCAAGGGACGAGGCCATGTAACCTTTTCACGATGATAATATTTATTTACTTATTTTTTAAACCCACATAACTTGCTGAAATACATCTGCGGCCGCCTCGTCTACCTCAGCCATGTTGATCAGGATCAGGACCTGTCCCAATGACCCTGATCGCGCCTGACTTGCCTTCCGTTTCCATTATACGCCTTCCGTTTCCACTATACTCTCTCTCACACATACATACATTCTTCTCTTACATACACATATTTTCTTCAGAAATACATACATTCTATATATATATATGTATGTTAAAGGAGAATGTATGTGTGTGTGAGAGTAGAAATGTATGTGAAAGGAGAATGTAAGTATGTGAAAGTAAAAAAATATGTGTATGTGAAAGGAGAATGTATGTGTGTGTGAGAGTAGAAATGTATGCATGTGTAAGGAGAATGTAAGTGTGTGAAAGCAAAAATATATGTATGTGAAAGGAGAATGTAAGTGTGTGAGAGTGCCAGAATGAATTATGGCTTGTACGGCCCCTCACAGTCCACAGTAGCTTTTTATCACAAGAACATGTGGGATGGAGCTTTAGTCATACATTCAATTACTGCTGTCTTGTTCAGTAGATAAAACGAGAAGAAAACAGTTTCTGTCCTGCATGTGTCATATTATCTTTAGGAAGATTTTTTTTCCTCTGGAAGCGAGATGGCCTGGTGGCTGTGTGAAGTGACAGAGCACAATTCCTAAAATCACAGCACTGGACATGAACAGATAGTGAAAGGGAGCATAAATGTGTCCATCACTTACACGCATGCATGCGCACACACACGCATTGCACACACACAAGAGTGCTGTTAACTGGTGAATGAAAAAGGCCTGGGAGAGGCTTTCACATAACAAATTTAACTGCTACTGTCTGCTAAGGACAGATATGATGGAGCCTGTGGCCTAGATACTGGCAGTAGCCTAGAAGGCCTGTATGCTGGATGAATGTGTGTGTAATGTTCAGAAGCAGAAGAGCTGGATGGGAATGTTTTGTGAACATTTGTCAGAGTGGGTTTATTTTTGCAAATCATTGTCTTTTATAGACTGTAAAGGCAGGGTAGGTGGTTTGGTTCAAAAACATTTTTTGTTATGCAGGTTGAAAGTCTCACATCCTGATAGCAATCACTAAGTTAAGTGCTCTAAATGTATTTATATGTATTTGTATCGTCTGTGGTAGGCATAGGTCCATAAAATGTTCATCCAATCATATGCCTCGGTCCGAGGGCTACAATAGGCTGTCCAACCTGCCCGTCAATGTATTTGCATACCTCCGTGCACTCTGTTCGCGCAGACATGATACGTCATCAGTGTGTTCCATTACGCTATTGTAGACCGAGCGAGAATGGAAGGCGTTATTATTGTAATTTAATGTTTTCTCACTGGTGAATGAGGCCTGATGTAATCTGACAGCGTTGCATTCAACCCTCCACCAATGCCGTCTCTCATATCGCTGGTTAGCCTGGTTAGCTGGTTGTAGAATAAAACATAAAAATATATTGAGCTTGTGTTTAACAACAGACCTTATTTCAGGCATTTAACCAAAAACCCATTTAGAAAATCCATTGACTTCAGGACGATGGAATGCTAAATTGGTTCTGAGTTTTGGCCTACAAAAATATGTCATCCCTTCAGCACTCTACTGTGAAAAATATGCAGTTCATTGAGCACATTTTGAGACCACAGGCTCCAGTAGTCACAGTGGAACCTGCCATAAATAATGAAACAGTACAACAGCAAATATTGTAACTAATAAACTATAAAATTTAAGCACATGAGGCAACTCCATAATCTGACATTTAAAAAAATGTAGCTTTATACTGTGAAACACAGTTTAGCCTTTCGGTTAAAATCTACCTGAATAAAATAGTTGACTCTGGTCTAGTCAGAATATCTACCACATGTTTCACTGTGCTCACTTAAACAGCAAGTTGTCATTTGTGAGATGCTTTAATCCAAAGCGACTTCCAGTGCTCTTGTTACAGGGACAGACTCCCAGAGCAGCCTGGGGTGAAGTGGCTGCTCAAGGCCTCAGTGATGATGGCTCATGACTTTTCAATTACAAGTAATAAGTTTTTACACTCTACATGACCCCACAGTAAAAAAATAATAACAGAATTAGCAGTAGTGTTTTTGTATACAGTGGGATGATCAGTATTTATTTATATAGCACAGTTTTCATGTAACTGTTAAATGACTGGTCACCTAAAGAAAAAAAAAGTTTCAAACAACCGTTATGCGAAACTG
>NW_015547685.1:2138903-2141775 GCF_001515605.1 Sinocyclocheilus anshuiensis
TATATGGTTATATGTAATCACATATAGATTTTTTTTAAATGGCATTGTTGGGTTCTAGTATGTTTTAAACTAGATGTTTTAAATGTTTTTAAACGTTTAAAAAAAAAATTTACCTTTTCGATCATGGTGACATTCCTTGAAATACCATACGCTAAAGCAGAATTTAGAGTCAATGAATTTTGGAATTCTGTGGCAAACAGCTGTCTGTAGGAATTGCCTTGACAGTTTGGTGTGGCTGTGGGTTTAAATGTAGACTCATCTCGTCTGTTCTGCACAGTTTTCATGATCGAGTGTTGCATTTGAGAAGCTTCAAGCTGATACTGAAATTTAAAATGTTTTTTTAGTTTTACTTTGTGACCACCTCATGCATCATTAATAAAGGAGGATGCAGTGCAAATTTGCTTTGCTATTTAGAGCTTTGAGTTTCGGGCTAAAGTAAGCATCAACTGCTACTACTCAGGTTTTTAAAACTACTAACCCATCAGTAAGTATTACACTCCTGCACTGTTTGTGCTGCAGACATGAATGATAGCTGAGGTATGCTACTGCTTTTCTGAAAGATCAGACTTTCTTCCGGCAGATGATAAAATCACATAGACTGACCCAAGCCATATACAGGGACCAGAATATGACTTGGGCCCGAAAGCATCATTCGCCAACTATGGTTGCAATTCCTGTTGTTACTAACATAGTTCAGTGATTCCTGTAAACATAGTTTCAACAAACATTTGCAAACAGCATGGCAAGCTTGGTTGGAACTTGAAGCTACAGCTCTCGAACTGTGGTTAGAAACATTGTTTCTTGTTAGGACGTGCCACTATTCTGTCCTTGTTAAAGGGGTCATATGATGCGATTTCAAGTTTTCGTTTCTCTTTGGAGTGTTACAAGCTGATTGTGCATAGATAAGATCCATGAAGTTGCAAAGACTAAAGTCTCAAAACCAAAGAGATATTCTTTATCAAAGTTAAGACTCTGCCACGCCCCCCTAAAACGTCTCGTTCTAACACGCCCCCACATATCTACGTCACTATGTGGAAACATTTGCGTAATGCCGCCCAAATGTTCACGCAAAGAAAGAAGGCGTTATTTAACATTAAAGCATGTCAACATATTCTGTTACACCAAATACATCAAATAATGATATTTAAAAAAGCATCATATGATCCCTTTAAGACATGGACCTAAATGGATTGTGCTCTTGGGCAAAACAAACAACCTAACATGATCTTGAATCTATTAACAACAGTCCTATGTTGTTAAACCAATGTGGTTTAAATGACAGAGGTGCAACCTTGTTACTGCGGTTTCGGGAAACAGTAGTGACTAGTTGGTAAGTTTCTCCAGTGATGCACCATACGGTGGTAGTTAATCAGTGATATATCTTCAATTAAGTTTATTTTTCTAGCCAAAATGGAACATTTCTATCAAAATGGAGCAGTTCCCTCTCTCTTTTTTTCTTTTTATTTTGTGAGGTTTATGCCAGAAAAACCTCTTGCAGTTTGCTTTTTTTTTTTTTTATAAGATGTGTAGATATTTTCACTGGAAAAGTAAAATGTATAAATATATTTATAATATTTAACAATATATTTATTAATGTTTAACAATTTTTTTTAACATGTTTCGGTATCTGCGTTGAAATGTTTGGCACTGTCTGATTCTGCACCCATCTGGAGCTGAGCTGTTTTTTCCTCCATCCCCAGCATCCTGATCCTGAGCACTGACCCTAACAACCGCAAGGCTCCTAACTCATCTACCTCGACATCCCTCTTTACCCTGGTACTGGCACTGCTTCACACACAGAAGATAGATGAGCCTGGGAGGTGAGTCCTGTCTCATTTTGACATATATTTGACAAAGATCCAATGTCTCAAATCTCTTTCTTTCCCTCCAGAACACTGCGTTGCTCTTTCTATCTAACATTCTTTGGACATTTTCATATCTCACTCAAAACATACTTAAACTCAAGAGCTAAAAATGCTAAGTGAACAGTTGGACTAAAGGGACTCAGTGTCACTGAGTGAACAAGGTTTCAGTATCTTTTCCTCACAGTTTTTAGAATAACCTCTAATGCAGCTCTTTTCTAGAAAGCTTTGTACATAGACAGCTTCCATCTAAGGCAGTATCCTGACCATTATAATCAACATTTTTGATAGGAAAACAACATTACAAAACTTCATAAATTCCATCCTGTTTGGTTCCATCCTAAAAATAAATAGCAAACACAAATTGTGTAAAATATTTAATTTTTAATCATGCAAAAATTTGAACAGTGCTATAAAATTGAACTTGGAGCTCTTCTGGGATTGTTTTCTTTGCTTTCAATCCTGACTTTTAATTTGGCTAAAACGAGGTGTCTTAGGAGGCGGCATAATAAACACTGGATCAGCCTTTGAGCCTGGAGTGCACATATGATGCCTTAAAATGCTGTTTTCTTTGGCACCTCACTAGGTTTTGAAACAGAGCATGACTTTCTCCCACACTGACTGAGTGAAATCTGTCCTTGAACACCAGACTTTAATTTCCTCTCTTGTCAGGGCACAACATCACTCTTAATCTAATGTGTTTTCTTGTACTATTTGTGTGTGAAGTGATGGTTAGGACCGCATTCTGTTTCATTTCTCTCTGTCCACCATTGTCAGGTCATGTGGGTCTGATTCACCACAGCATGTAATGGGTCATTGTCCAAAATGTTCAAAAACATGTTTTCTTGGGAATATTGTTTAAATTGGAAATCATTTAAGGAAGGGATTTCCTATGCACCCAGTATCACTTTCCATTCTGTTAGTTCGTTCCAGTTCTCTTTAAAGGGGTCATATGATGCTGCTAAAAAGAGCATTATTTTGTGTATTTGGTGTAGTGAAATGTGTTTATG
>NW_015547685.1:2141974-2178336 GCF_001515605.1 Sinocyclocheilus anshuiensis
GTCCTCTTTTGGAAGACCAAACAAAGTAGTTTCGCTTTCACAACGAAACACAGCGTCACACATGCCTAGAGCGAGCAGAGGCCGGGGGCTAGAGTGAGGAACGCTGAATACTACAGCGAGAATAAAAGTTACGCCTTCTTTCTTTGTGTGAACATTTGGGCGGCGTTATGCAAATCTTCCCAGATAGTGAGGTAGACATGTGGGGGCGTGTTAGAACGAGCCGTTTTAGGTAGGTGTGGTTGACTCTTAACTTTTATAAAGAATATCTCTTTGGATTTGAGACTTTAGTCTTTGCAACTTTACAGATCTTCTTTATGCACCAAGAGCTTGTAACACTCCAAAGAGAAAGGAAAAATTGAAATCGCATCATATGACCCCTTTAACTAATAAAAGCCAGTTCCGTAATGACATGACTTCATTTTTGGTAGGAAAACAATAGCCATACATTAGAAAGTATTAGCAATTCTATGTTGCTCTATGTGTGTGTTGTTCTAATTATAACAATAATTCTATTGTTAGTTAGAATAGTTCTAATTCTAAAGTTTAAGCATCTGATCTTGACTAAAGCATATTGGTGAATGTCTGTTTACAGCTTTTATAAAAATACTTTCTTGAATTCCAATACAGGCATATTCATTTAGTAAAAGGTAAAGGGTTTAAACCGCAATGATCGTAATACATGCAGCTGTTGAAGAGCCTGATGTTGATTTCAGCACAAACGCTTTTAAACGGTTTCTTATTCAGGTGTATCTTGCAGTCCTAAATTAATCTGCTCTATCAGATTGCAGCTGGATTTAACTCTTATCCTCAGGCTATCATTTCGATTTTCATTCTGCTTCAAGCGCAGGTCGGTTAACATCTGTTGCCATTGCAACAGCTGTGCATTGTGTGATATAAATAGTGAGAAGAGGAAGAAGCAGTAGAGACAGAAGTCTTCTGAAACAATTATCTGTAAATAAACAAATTTTGTTTGTGTTTCTCTCACAAAGCTGTTTTATGGATTCAGAGCAAAAAGTCGTTTTGGACTATTTTCAAGATATTTTATGGTGTTTTTGCTTCCTTTTTGAAGCTTGAAATCTTCAGTCTCCGTTCATTGGAATTTGTTTGAAAATTAGCGAGTAGCACGTTCTCTAAAATATCTCCTTTTGTGTTCCACAGAAGAAAGAATGTAATACGGTTTGGAATGACATGAGGGTGATAAATGATCCCAGAATTTTTTTTTTCTTCTAATCTTTAGATGTGAAATAACTTTCATTTCTGTAAAGACTATTAGGTAGAGTCTTTTGACATTGAAAATAAGATATCTGGAGTCATCTGAGATTCCACTGTATTAAGTGGACAAGGAGAGACTATGAAAAAGCTGTGGAAACTATTTTAGGTCACCACTGTGTTGAACTTTGATTACGTAGAGTTCTTTGCAGGCTTGACTTTCAAATTCATTCTTTCTTTCTTTCTTTCTTTCTAAAACACAAACAATAATTTTTAAATATATATATATATATATATATATATAAAGTCTTCTGAAACAATTATCTGTAAATAAACAAATTTTGTTTGTGTTTCTCTCACAAAGCTGTTTTATGGATTCAGAGCAAAAAGTCGTTTTGGACTATTTTCAAGATATTTTATGGTGTTTTTGCTTCCTTTTTGAAGCTTGAAATCTTCAGTCTCCGTTCATTGGAATTTGTTTGAAAATTAGCGAGTAGCACGTTCTCTAAAATATCTCCTTTTGTGTTCCACAGAAGAAAGAATGTAATACGGTTTGGAATGACATGAGGGTGATAAATGATCCCAGAATTTTTTTTTTCTTCTAATCTTTAGATGTGAAATAACTTTCATTTCTGTAAAGACTATTAGGTAGAGTCTTTTGACATTGAAAATAAGATATCTGGAGTCATCTGAGATTCCACTGTATTAAGTGGACACCACACCATTGTCCTAATGGGGGTGTTGTCACTATATAAAAACCCTTACATCAGTTCTTATGGGAAAATCCAGTAGCTTTTTACTGCATGCGTTGTGTCATTGATTGATTGATTAATTAATTTGTTTTTGTTTGTTTGTTTTTCCCCACTGTGAGAAATAAACATTTTAAGAAGGGCACATTCTTGATTTAACTTTGATTACGTAGAGTTCTTTGCAGGCTTGACTTTCAAATTCATTCTTTCTTTCTTTCTTTCTTTCTAAAACACAAACAATAATTTTTAAATATATATATATATATATATATATATAAAGTCTTCTGAAACAATTATCTGTAAATAAACAAATTTTGTTTGTGTTTCTCTCACAAAGCTGTTTTATGGATTCAGAGCAAAAAGTCGTTTTGGACTATTTTCAAGATATTTTATGGTGTTTTTGCTTCCTTTTTGAAGCTTGAAATCTTCAGTCTCCGTTCATTGGAATTTGTTTGAAAATTAGCGAGTAGCACGTTCTCTAAAATATCTCCTTTTGTGTTCCACAGAAGAAAGAATGTAATACGGTTTGGAATGACATGAGGGTGATAAATGATCCCAGAATTTTTTTTTTCTTCTAATCTTTAGATGTGAAATAACTTTCATTTCTGTAAAGACTATTAGGTAGAGTCTTTTGACATTGAAAATAAGATATCTGGAGTCATCTGAGATTCCACTGTATTAAGTGGACAAGGAGAGACTATGAAAAAGCTGTGGAAACTATTTTAGGTCACCACTGTGTTGGAGTAGCATTGTGAAATTCAGATACACATGCAAATCTACACTGGTAAGTGTGATGTTTTCATTAGTGGTGCTCTTTTTCACTGATACTGTAATCTTCCTTTTGCTTGTCAGATGATATGCTGCTCTTACATCATCTACGAGTTTGTTCACCTTGGTTTACATCTGATGGATCTGCCTTTGTTATCTCAGGAGTTATGTTCTTTGGAAGTGCAGTGGAAGTGATGTGTAGAAAAAGAACAGAACAACACAACCACATGAGGACAGCAGTCAGGCTGGAGGAAGATTAAAACAAAATCACTTCCAGTCTTGCAATAGTTCCTCTTGAAGAGGATAATAGTATTATTTCAAGCCCATATGTCCTGAAGGCTATATTTTGCTAGATACTAATTTTATAATGAAGGCTGGATTATCAGAGTTTTACCTTGTAGCTCACCAAAAGTTAAAATAATTAGCAAGGCATGCCACAAGTAATTTTCTTCACACTCCTTATAATTCACTTCCTCTAGTCACTGATTAAGCCAGTAAATCAAATAATAAGGAATAGTGATATATATATATATATATTCATAATTTTATTTAATTTTAGATACTGTTGATAGTATACAGTCTGAATTTTGCAGCAGTTCTGTAGGAATAGTCACGGCTAGACTGAATGTCCTTGACCTACTGAGTGACTGTAACATCGTTCCTCATTATTCTGACAAATATAATTATTTCAGTTGCTACGAGGGTTTTTATTGGCTGATCCAGTTACAGTGAGTCACAGGTCAGATTTGATTTGCCGAAGGCAGGTGTGAGTGGGTGGGAGGAGGGTTAGATCCATACCATTGATTGGCCAAGTTGGAGAGGTATGCTAATGTGTCTTCATTTACGTCTTTTCTCAAAGCTTCCCAAGACACCATTTGAAATGGAGAACCACATGATTTTAATAGACCTTCCTTGAGGGAATAATAAACAATTCACTACAACCCTACATATGCTGACCGACAATTCTGTACATGCAATTCATCTGTAGTTATGAGAATAAAAACCGGCATCTGTCAGAGCAGATTCATGTGTAAATGTTTTTCTTTTTCAATATTGTACCAAGAAATAAACATTCTAATCATTAAATGTTAATATGGTTGTCTGAAAAGCTTGAATTTTTCTTCGGTCATCAGTTCTTATGATCTTATGTGATTTTATCAGAAACCAGTTTCCTCAGTACATTTCCTGGTAAATCAGAGTGGAATCAAGTAGAGTTGACTCATTTTTTTTTTTTTAATAAATCACAAATAATGACATGTGACGTTGTTTTGAATGGCCTCTTGTAGCTTCATCGCATGTCAGAGCGATATTAGAGTGGGTTCTGTTCTTATTCACTTGGCATAGTAAATACACAGCATTGTCGATTCAGCTGAGCTTGCTGTCTGTCATAGTGTGACACCATCTGTCAGTGTGTCCAGTGTAGTGTGCTTTAATAAGCCTGAATCAGTAAACTAGTGGGTGGGGTTTGACTGGTTTTAATGGATTTGTTTGACGCTTAATTGCACGTCCCACCCACCCAAACACAGTCCATCTTTGACAGGAGCCCCAGAATGCTATTGTGCGTCTCTCTCTCTTTTCTCAGCCCACCGCCCCTTTGTCTGTTAAAGTTAAATCTGGCAATGGTAATCCTGTTAGAGCAACGATTCACTCAAACTCCATGCTGTCTGATTGTGTTTTTTTTTTTTTTTTTACTTGATGCGTGTGTTTGTAATCAGGCATTTGGAAGAGACTCCTACATCAGAAACAACGGGTGGACAGAATTGCACTGTGGAGTTCATTTTGTGCTGGAGATGACTTGAGCTCATTATGTGTATGATAATACATTATGGTGATTCAGAGTCACTCTTGTTTCGCGTTGGTTTGAATTACACTGCTAATTCACTTCCAGCCTTGAGGAGCCACTCAGAGACTGTTTTGACTGATGTCTCTGAGCTGCTGTTTGAGTCACTGTCATTGTTTCAATAGAGGAGACTTCTGCTGTTGCTGTGACTCACTGTAAAGTATGAGATTCACAGGCTTCATAACTGTATCTGAAACACATACGATGCTGCCTAGAACATCCAAATCCAATCTTGTCTGTGACACCTCCCATAGAATTGGTATATCCATTGCTGCCTGTGATATCCCACAAATCTGTACTTAAATTTTGGCAGTTGAAAGAACAAAAATGGCATCTGCCAGATTGTTTGAAAAAAAGGAGTATTTATAACAAAATGTAATTTATCATTTTAAAAAATGTTTACTTTATAATGAATTTACTTTTATAATTATATTAAAGTATGCATTACATTATATTTAATCCTTGCTTGTAGTATCTTCCAAATTGCACCATATCAACATACACTACTGTTTAAAATGTGGGGTCTGTAAGATTTTTTAAATGTTTTTAAAGTCTCTTATCACCAAGGCTGTAGTCATTTGTTCAAAAATAGTAGGTAAAAACAGCTATACTGTGAAATAATATTACAATTTAAAGAAATTGTTTTCTATTTGATCTATTTTAATGTGATTTATTCCTGTGATCCAAAGATGAATTTTCAGCATCCATTACTCCAGTCTTCAGTGTCACATGATCCTTCAGAAATCATTTTAATGATTAATATAAAGTGTCTTTATCCAGTTTTGACCAAGTTTGATAGCAGGATTTGTCTATTAGCAGGTGAGTCCCGTCTGTGATCTTGAGGCAATGGTTCATTCCCTGCCCTTTTCGCTGTAGGACTGCAGGCTCTAATGATTTGCAGTGTTTGTTTGCAGCCAAACAGCAGTGTGTCTTTATTCATAGGCTGCCTGAACCACACTCCCTGCCAGCTTTACAGACAGGAGCGGATCCACTCCGCTGTGGGTGTGGATGAGTGAGTGTGTCTGCTGAGTTTGGCTAACCACCCGCAGATAGGTCTGCAACCATAAATCTTTTCAGTTCTGAGGGTGGTAAAGGTCTTAAACCATCAGTTTCCACCTCCACGTTTGTTACACAGTGATATCATTGAGTGGAAAAAAACACTGCAGTATTGTTACATGTTACATTGTTACAATATTTAAATATACTTAAAACAAGATACAGTAAAACTGTGTATCAGCTATTATATGGCTTCAGACAACATGTAACAGTTCATGAATCTGAGAAGCCTTAGTTCCCATCGACATTCACTGCATGTTCAACATTAACAGTATTTAGAATGACTTTTTTACTCCATAAAATTAAGAATTGTCATAGTGACTTTAATATATTATGCAGCTTTGGTTCTACTCAGTTTCTCTTCTTTTGGGGATGCTTAGATGTTACTGGTACTCAAAACAATGACACTAATGAATTTTTCTCAAATCTCAACCAATGGTTCATCGTCTCCTCGCATCGTGCTTTCTGAGAGGAGCAGTAGAGACTCCATGCTGATTTGTCCTTGTGGGTAAGCCACTGTGTGAGACCTCCGCTGGGAACTGTGTGGGAGAAAGAGCTGTGAACACTCTCTGATTAAACCTGCTCCTCACACATACCAAAGAACCTTACGTGTGTGTGTGTGTGTGTGTGTGTGTGAGAGAGAGAGAGAGAGAGAGCGAGAGCGATAAAATGGCATGGTGTTCTTCTGTATCAGCAGTCCTTTTTGTCAGCTGGCCCAGCTTTTGCCAGCTCCTCTACTTTCATCAGTGACCTTCAGCACATGTTTAGGCTGTCTTCTCCTTCTCCTTGTGTCTTTCACAGTCATGCTGATTTCAACCCACGCTGCACATACAGCTGATATAACTTTCTAAGGGTTATTTTCAAATACTCATTTGCATCATATCTAGAGGTTTTTCCAAGTACACGTCTAAAGCTCTGGTTCTTTGATGGAGATATGTTGACATTTTACTATTTCCTCAACAAATATGAATAAGTAGACAGTTGTAGAGCCTGAAGCTATTTTTCACAGCATGGTCATTCATTGGAGCTTTTGTTGAAATACAAACCAGATATCTATTATTTTTTTGTCTTTGCTGATCTCTAAGCTATTGGCTGACCGTACATTCTCTTTCTTCTGGATTTGTCCTGGCCGGGATTTCTACATTTTGTCTGAATTTTGGCTGAAGGTAATGACTGAAAAGTAGTTTGACCAATAGCATGGAAGTGCACGAAGGTGGGATCTACTGAGAACGGTCAAAGCATGATGCAAATACACATACATATAATGTATGAGGACTGTAGAGAGCACATAATTAGGAAAAGAAATGCCGAAATCCTGGCCATGACACGTACAAAAAACAGGGAAATATTGTCTGTGTTTGATAACTAGAATTTGTTGCTACACATCACACTGAAATGGTTTGACAAAAGCAATTTTCTTTCCTATTTTTTCCTATATTGAAACAAGAAATGTTAGTGGAAGTTATCAAAAACAAAGCCAGTTAGTCCCTGCTGGTAGATGCACAAAAGTCCAGTTTAGATTTCATTGAGCCTTTAAAAATGTACAGTTTATGAAAGTTATGCTTGCATATTCCAAGATGATATTCTGGGCTACTGGAGAGGAAAAACTCTGTGAGATGTTGTGTGTGCAAAATCAATAATGGTAAACAATCATCCCACTAGGATCACATTGTTAGGTCTGTCAGTCCAGTGTTGATTGATTTGCCTGACTCAGCCATGCCAAGAATCTCTCTCTTTCTCTCTTGTTGGGGTGTCTCCAGGAAGAATACTGGGTGAGTCAGTTGCTTAGAGAGGGGAGGAGTTGTAAGTTTTCACAGTCAGTCATTTTTCTACAGTCTTTGAACACACCATCCTAATCAGGCTGGGGAGGGGGATTCACCACAGCAACTGGAGCTGCTGCTTCCTCTGTGTGCTGCCAAAAATAATCTTCCCAAACAGTATTTCTGTCTTGTTTTCCTGTTGAAAAATCTACACTTCCTTTTAATTACATACAGTTACTTGAGATGCAAAATTGTATATGAAGATTATATTTTAAGTTTTTTAACCCCTCATTTTCATTGCATGTCATTTTCTGAAACCATATACAGGTATATGTCTGATTTTCCAGTAAAAAAAATCTAAACCTCTTTAAAACAATATGCATTTACATCAGATGCAAATCACAATAAAATAATCTTAGAGATTGTATTGTGAAGTAATTTAATTTTTTTTAAATATATTTTTTTCTCAAACTCGTGGCAGTTATGTTCTGAAAAGGTATTATGTTCAATTTTCCAGTAAAAAAAGGAGAAAAATTCTAAATATCTGTAAAACAATGTACATTGACTTCAGAAACATCATTTTATAGTACCTATTTTAAATTCTTTACTTTAATTCGTTTAAAAAATAAATTAAAAAAATTCTGAAACAGTATTTATCATTATTTTCCTGTAATGAAGAAGTATATTGCATTCCTTATTTACTTGTTCTATATATTATTTTATTTTTTATTAATTTTTTTTTTTTTTATATTTTTTTATTTATCTGTGTTTTTGTTCTGTCACTGTCATTCTGTTGCACTGTGGAAGCTTCTGTCACGAAAACAAATTCCTCGTATGTGGCTGGGGAGGGGGATTCACCACAGCAACTGGAGCTGCTGCTTCCTCTGTGTGCTGCCAAAAATAATCTTCCCAAACAGTATTTCTGTCTTGTTTTCCTGTTGAAAAATCTACACTTCCTTTTAATTACATACAGTTACTTGAGATGCAAAATTGTATATGAAGATTATATTTTAAGTTTTTTAACCCCTCATTTTCATTGCATGTCATTTTCTGAAACCATATACAGGTATATGTCTGATTTTCCAGTAAAAAAAATCTAAACCTCTTTAAAACAATATGCATTTACATCAGATGCAAATCACAATAAAATAATCTTAGAGATTGTATTGTGAAGTAATTTAATTTTTTTTAAATATATTTTTTTCTCAAACTCGTGGCAGTTATGTTCTGAAAAGGTATTATGTTCAATTTTCCAGTAAAAAAAGGAGAAAAATTCTAAATATCTGTAAAACAATGTACATTGACTTCAGAAACATCATTTTATAGTACCTATTTTAAATTCTTTACTTTAATTCGTTTAAAAAATAAATTAAAAAAATTCTGAAACAGTATTTATCATTATTTTCCTGTAATGAAGAAGTATATTGCATTCCTTATTTACTTGTTCTATATATTATTTTATTTTTTATTTATTTTTTTATTTTTTATATTTTTTTATTTATCTGTGTTTTTGTTCTGTCACTGTCGTTCTGTTGCACTGTGGAAGCTTCTGTCACGAAAACAAATTCCTCGTATGTGTAAACATACCTGGCAATAAAGATCATTCTGATTCTGATTCTATATTCATGGGAGAAGCCAAATTGTTATTGTGTGGGTGCTTTTGTGCACCTGTATTTGTGTGCATGGATGTTTTTTTGGCCTCTGGCTCAGATCATCAAGGTGGTTGCCCTCAGTATTTTGTACATGTTTTGAACTGGAGACAGGAGGGAGGGGGAACTCAATGTCATTTAGTTTCCTCTGGCATTCCAGCACCTTCTCACGTCTACACCAATTACTACTGCCTTCTGATGGGTTCAGTATGTGCACCGTCACTTTTGATCACACCTCACAGGAACACGAGCACCGTGACTTCTTTCTGACATGATATCTCTAACAACATGCCATACTCCGTCATGCATGGAAACAGACGTCACGTTTGTAGCGGTGACTCATGTTTCAGTAGGCCGTTATGCTGCTGCATGTTTCTATCGCCTCTCTCCTCTCCCTCACAGTTTAGAGACACTGCTGTTCCTTCTAGGTAAGCTGTCAGGAAGCGAATGAAAGTGTGGCTAATTGTTTGTGTTGATTAATATGAGATCATAGCTCGTCTCAAGCGTCGTCTAATTCCAGATGGAAGTCTGCTGCAAAATGTCACCCATCATAATGCTCCAGAAATGTCGAAAGTTTGGTATTTTAATGAAGACATTTGGGCAAAATTGTACAAGTGTGCCAGTGGCTGTCATTGCATGTGAGTGTGTACAGATTTGTACATGGCTCTTAAAGAAATATGCCTATAGTTCAGTACAACTGTACATCATTTGTGGCATAATGATGTTAATTACCAGATAAATTATGTTCCACTTTTCCCTACTTTTTTTTTTTTTTAATAAAAGAAAAAAAAAATCAAAACTCATCTCAAAAATTTTTTTTTTTGATCCTTGTGGGGACAATTTTTAGGTCCCCATGAGGAAACAAGCTTATAAATCTTTTTTTTTTTTTTTTCAAAAACGCAAGAACCCAATATGTGTTAACATGACTTTAATGTGAAAAATCATTTGCAAACCTTTTCTGTTTAAAGCTCTAATTTTACAGTTTAGTTGCCATGAAGAAGTTATGCCTAAAATGGCAAAAAAAAAGTGCGTTTATAAAATTATAAGCTTCACATTTCTGCTTTTAAATGCTTCAAAATTTGTCCCCATTAACTTCTGTTGTAAGTGCCTTACTGTAACGTTGAGATGAGGAGTGAGTAAAAAAATAAAAAATAACTTTCCCTTTAGATTAGGGCAAGCATACCGATAGTAACGTAGTTGTTTGTAGTAGTTAATATGATAATATGCACGCTAATATGCAGCTACCTTTTTTGTGGTAAGCAACATTGTGCCACAAATATATTTGTGTCAAATTAGCTTTTGTATTGAACTTGAAAATTCCTTGAAATCATCCTTGTTAGAACACTACCACTAAAATGTTAAAACTATTTTTTTAAAGTAAATTTGTCTACTTGACTAATCAGCTAGCCGTTTGCCAACTAGTCGACCATCCTGGCCCATCCTTATTTTTGAGAACCTCCTCTTTTGTTCATGACAATGTATCACTGTACCCACTGCTCTGGCATGGATCGTATAAGTAGGTCACATGTAGTCTAGTTTAGATAGTAGTGCTGTCTTTCAATTGTACCGAATGTACGTGAATGCCCTCAAGAGCTCATTCAGACAGAAAAAAGTGAAGAGGTTAATATGAAAACATGAGTGGTCAGATAGCTTGAGTTTGAATATGAGTTCTCTTAATAAAATGATTGTGTTATCTTATTCAGCTTATGTGGTGCTTATCAAATCACAGCTGATGTTGATGGGAGTTATAAGAGATATGAAAGTGGAGGCTTGGGGTTTTTCTACAGCTCTTTGCATTTCTAGCAGTTGTGTAGGGATAAATTGTGAGCTCACAGTAAAGGCTGGCAGAGATACTTCAATACTTCTACTACTATACATAATTGCCTTAGTTTCATAGATTATGACTGAGGAGCATTTCACTGATTGGTGCAATATTCTCATATCTTTTTACATCATAGAGGCAGCTAATCTTGATATGTAGTAGCATAGTAAATGTCACTATGAATAAAACATCAGCTACAGCAAGGTTAATGATGGATCCCCCCCTCCCCCTGGTGATTGTTCAGAAATTTGATTGGAGGTGAACTAGTCTTAATTCTCATTGGAAAACATTATAGAATCTAATGAAGCCCAGACATGTGCGCATGACATTTTGTATTAGGCATTTGATATAACTGGAGTCTTCATCTCATGTGGTTGTACATAAACTCTGTACATCTTTATACAAAAGAAAAGCACATTGTCAAGATTAAGTAAAAATACTTTTTTTTAATTGTTTAACAAGTACCTTTAGATGTACCTTTTAAATTTAACAAATTTATTTTGTCACCATTTTCAATGTATTTTTATTATTTTTTTCTCATTTTTATGCTTTTGTAAAACCTGTTTGAAAATTAATTTAATAAAACATCTTTTCCAAGTACTTTTCATTTCTTTGTATGTAATACCTGAGAGAAAAACTACTGAGTGCACCTTTAATGGACTGCTTAAATGATCTTTCTTACCGAGTTGTTACTGTTTCAAGGTTTATACCTGGTTTTTGTTTGTTTTTCTGCAGGTGGTGCTTGAGTGGAGTCCTACTGGGAGAAGTAATGCTCTGTGTGTAGACCTTCCCTTATTCCAACCATGAGTCACCAGGAGGCGCCGCATGGCCAGGAGTTGAGAGAGGCGGCTGAGGCAGACCTGGAGCGTAGGGGCCCTGAGGGCCAACAGCCCCCCTCATCCTACCGTAGACGCCATGACAATGGAGATGGCAGCTCCCGCTCCGGTCGCCCCCGCAACCACCACAGCAACCACGGTACGGAGAATAACCACTACCAGTCCCAACAGCAGGGGGCCCCACGTTACCGCAGGTACGAGGGATCTAAAGGAGGGACGAACCGCACACGTGCCACAAGAAGGCCAGCAGAAGAAGGTGATACCGAACAGCAACCCGTTCAGCAGCCCATACCGAGACCTGCAGTGACACGTTACCGCAGACAGGGGGACAACGAGGCCCGAATCCGGGCGCAGCAACAGAGACAGCGACCGCGGGAGAGGCAGCAGAGAGATGCGGAGAGAGCCGAACAGCACAGGCTGGAACAACAACAGCATCTCATCTCTCCTACACAAGCCATGCTGCCCACTAGAGAGCCAGAGGAAGCTGAGGAAGACGAGGGAGATGCCGGCAGCGCTTTGGCCCGATCCGCCAGCACAGAGAGTGGCTTCCACAACCACACAGACCGTGCAGAGGGGGATGCAGTCATGGTCCTGGAAGCAGAGCCTGAAGACGAAAGCACATATGGCATCCCACTTCGCCCGGAATCTGAGGAGTACACAGAGAGCGCAGAGTCGGAGCAACAGCACGGTGGTCCAGCTTACCGCCAACCCCAATACCCACCTCAACCTCCGCCGCTACCTCGAGAGCCCCTGCCCAATGCTGAGAGGCCCCATGACGCAGAAACGATAAACCCCAACTACTCCAATTATGTTTACACTCAACCCATGTACCGCAGTCCTACCAGAGCAGGAGAGGCCCGTGAAGGTGGAGCAACAGAAGATGAGCCATACTCTGAGCCCTACGCTGAATACACCCTTCAGGAGCACGTTTATGAGGAAATCACGGACGCCCCCTCGGCCAAAGCTGAGGGACAGACTCCACAACAGCGCAGGGCAGAGTTCAGGCTCTTCGATCGTGACTTGTACCAGCAACAGGAGGCTGTTGGGTCCAGGCTCCACCACTATGACGAGCGATCCGACGGAGAGTCGGACAGTCCCGAAAAGGAAGCCGAATTTGCCCCGTACCCCCGTGCCGACAGCTGCGAGCAGGATGAGGACATTGACCAGATTGTGGCAGAGGTGAAGGAGAGTCTGAGCTCACAGAGCCTGGAGCGTGTCGCTATGGGCCTGGACAAGGACGGTAATGCAGAAGAAGAGTGGTCTGAGTCAGAGTCACATGGTCAAATGGACGAAATCAAACCCCCGGAGCCAATAAGTGAAAGAGAGGGTGTAGAGCAGCCCCCCAGAAGTCCCTCAGAAGAGCTAGCTCCAGTTGTTAGGAGCAGTCGTGAGAAGAGAGACGCAATCTCACTGGCTATTAAGGACATCAAAGAGGCAATAGAGGAGGTGAAGACAAGGACAGTCCGCTCGCCCTACACGCCAGACGAACCCAAAGAACCCATCTGGGTAATGAGACAGGACCTGAGTCCTACAGCAGAATCTGACTTGCAGCCATCTCTAGGGGCTGATGTGAGTATGAGCCGCACCATGTAAAATGTCGTGTTGATGCTCTGCAGTTTACATTTTTGTAGCATCATCACTGCTGATGTTTTTATTTCTGTAGTATAATCTTGCTTACAGAGTTGCTCTTTAAGGGACAGTTCACCAAAAAAACACAAATTCTGGGACCATATTCTCCTTCCAAGCCCATAAGACTTTGGTTAACCTTTGAAACACAAATGAAGATATTTTTAATAAAAACCTGAGAGGTTTCTGTCCCTCCATTGTCCATGTCCATGTAACCAAACTTCAAAAAAGGTCACAAAGGCCTGTTCATCAAAACCGTTCATCATATAAAGTGATTGTATGTCTACACGTGACTTGAAGTAAACCACTCAACTAATGTGGATTCATTTTACGATACCTTTACAACATTTTTGGTTCTTGGTTACCTGAACTTTCAATGGAGGGACAGAAACCTCTTAGGTTTCATTAAAAATATTTTAATTTGTATATTTAAGGTTATCCAAAGTCTTAGGGGTTTGGAACGACATGAGGTTGAGTAAACAATGACAGGATTTTCATTTTTGGGTGTACTGTCCCTTTAAGCACATTTACATCACACATTTACATTCTTCATCTGTTTGCCCAAGTATTCATGGCACAATGCATCATCAGATATTTGAAGGATTAAATACACATCACCTAAGCTTTTCTTTCAGAGCAAGCACTCAACACAGAGGCCAGTTGTAGTCTAGGTCAGCAAATACTGGATGAGTACAATTTCAGTTGGACTAAACGTTTTAAACTGCTTTTACACTACACGATTTTAGCCCTAATTCTCCACTTGTCAGCAGTTAATAAAACTGAGCCTCAAAATCACAGGCCCGCTCACATAAGTGATGATCACAATGTGTGAATTTTTAAGGATGTGATCTGAGAGATGTGTCAGAGAAGCCCAAGAGCAGGTTAAATGTCTAGACTTGTCTGAGACTCCTGCATTCCTGCAATTTATTTTGACTTGAGACTGATGGATTTGAAGTCGTATCGTTTGTGGGCAGCATTAGTCCGACTGATATTGAACTTGTAAATTAAAAAATAGGAGATTCTGTGATTGTTACATCTGCCTTAACAAACTGCCTTTAAAGCTAATGTTACAAAATTAAATAGCAAAAAGAAACCGGTTTCTCAAACATTTCACCCCACGGCAACTGTTCAGGGTTTGGCTCAGTGTTTTGCTGGTCAGCACTGGTAGTTTGGCCCTGCTGGTAGATGCTGTAACTATACCTTTCTGAGGGCAAGGTTTTCTCAATTGATGTCTGTTAAATTCTAGGTCTGTATTCTGACAGAATAATAAATTATTTGAAATAAAAATATGAATCATTAATATGTCATTATATAATAATATTTTATTTGTTTGTTTACCATTTATAATTTGCCAGTGCCTCATTTTTAAAAGCACTCTTAAAATTATTAAATAATTATTAATTAATTATGAGATATTTTTCCCTGTCTTCTATTCAATAGTGAAGGGTTTAGTTGAATAGAGTGATTAGATATGTAGGCCTATTTGCCTTTATGTAGTTTACTTTATGATATTTGTAGCAGGTGCAGCAAATGACAAAAACAATCTCTCAGGGAGGATGTGTACAATTGCATTGTTGTTCTGCTCGGCTGAAGCAGCCTTGCAGGGTGAATCGCATCATTCTTCTGGTCGTGACTTCATCGCTCTCTCACTGTTCTTTTCTGGAGAGGACGGTGCCACACACTAGTCTCTGTCTCATGAGTGGTGCCTGCCACGGCGCCGGACAAATTGCATGTCGCTAGAAAATGAAGACTGCTCGCACTCATAGAACGGATCTCCTTATCCGTGGCTTGGAAGGCTCATCTATATTCTGTGAGTGCTACACATGACCAGCATGTGTAAATGAAGCTGTCCTGTCCTCAGCCACAACTGTCTGAACAGAGCAAAGAGAGAAAGATGAGCTCTCGGTATAAGTAAGGCAGCAAAATTACCATGTCTTTACTTGATTTACTTTGCTTTTTTCTCACACTCTTTATATCATCCCTCCTTCTCTTTTTTCTTCCCATTAGCTTTGATAAGTATTACCCTTTTTATTAACATAATGAGTAGATGTCATTCAAGTATGCCCACGGTTGGTATTAACTTGATGGTGTCATCTTTAAATTTTTGATATCTTTTCTTTTGTTTTCCATTTACATAATTAATAGATTCAGTGCTGCCCAATTTTACTCAATCGCACTTGAATCAGTCACATTGTCTGTTATCAACACATTACAGAAATACACATACTCTGTCCCACTAAACAAACAACACAAATCCAAGCTCCTCTGTTGTCTGTTTCGACAGTGTTAATTAATCACCATTGTTTGTCTGAGCAGTATTCATGAGCACAAGGCCTCATTTGGACGCAGTTCTTAGGGATCGAGGGCTTTTGGCACTCTGATGAGAGTGAACTTTTCCGTGTGCATTCAGAGAAAAAGTAAAGAATTGCACTTAATTGAAAACTCCCAGTGGAAGCTTAAAGAAGACACCAGCCGCCACCCACTGCAATTATGGTTGAGTTTGTAAATGAATGTGCTGATGATATATTTTTTTTATGTGCCAGCTTATTATTTTTTGCCTCGTATCCCACAACGTATTTTTATTCAGGCAACTGTAGAAAGAGCATTTCTCAGTGTTACAGTATTTTAGTATTATTTACTATTATAGTATTTATTAATATTTTGAATTAGCTTTTATTTGTATATTTTTAGTTTTCATTTTAATTTTTGTTTTAGGCTTTGCTAATTTTGATTATTTTATGTATTTATTTATTTATTTTATTTTATTTACCTTTTTTTTTACTTAAACAGCAATTAGAAATATTGCATGGCAACTAACTAAAATAAATGTTTGTTTTTATGTTTAATTTCTTCATTTAATATTTATATTTAATTTTATTTCAGCTTTAGTTCAATTAGCAAAAATGTTTTTGAATAGTATTTCATAGATTAGGTAACAAATTATAGATTATTTTATAGATTAGTTAACAGTAACAATACTGGTGTTTCCATATGCAGTTAGATCTGAAAGTCTGAGACCACTGATGAAAATGCAATTTCAGATTTGTAACTTTTTTTCAATTACAAATTCTATTCACAATCTCAGTAAAAAGTTGTCAGTTAACATGAATTTGGTTTGTCTTCATTTATTAATAGCAACGCTCAAACTCCACAAGTTTGTGCGACAACCTGATGATCATGTTCTCCAGCATGATTTGAGATGATCCAAAGAACCTCTTCAAAAGTTCATAATCTATTTTTAAAATTCTCACATTTGATTCATGACCTAGAAATAAAGCAGTATCTGTGTCTTGTTAATTTTATATCATAACATTTCATCTGTTTAAAATTAAAAACCGTTGATGATTCTCAACTTCTCAGAACTTAAAAATGATTGTCTTAACGATCTTTGTTCTGATCATGTAAACAATTTTCTGGAGTCTTTCAGTGAATGCTGAACAGTCATGCATCTTGCAGATATCCCAGAATCCCCATTAAAGTTGCTCTGAACTTGGTGGTGTCCTGCCCGCTTCCATTCTCTGTTGTTCTCAGAATTTGACATTTCATCAGAAGCCTGTTATTTTTTCCCTCCACAATATGATTTATTTAGTACAGTAAGAGACGGCCTGTAAATAATTCAGCAAGGCTCATGTAACACTAGAGAAGAAAAACTGCCTTCTTCCCCTGCCCTGCATTAATGCTTAACGTGCTTGAAATGTATTTATTTTTTTATTTATTTTAAGTATTATACATTTCTTGTACAAGTTCACTGTATGGGTAATGTAAAATCCAGGATGTGTTGAATTCAAGTACAAATTCAAAAGCAAGTCAATTATTAATAGTGACTTCTAATAGTATTAGCTAAGTGCTGATTATTCCACCTGTGAACAGAGACTTTAGCAGAAATGAGTGTTTTTCCACAGGCCTGCACTGATGTTGCGTAGTGTAGTGGTCTCTGATCCAAGTCACTCTTGAGCGATCTGTTCCAGGAACAGTTTTCCTGTAGGGCTGTAACAGGAGCCGTGTTCACCTCTGTTGTCTGGAGCCAGTGTGAACTTATCAACGCGAGTTTGATGAGAGAGCTAGAGGCTCTTATGTTCTTCTCTCTCGTACTCTGGTCCAAAGAGCAGCATCTGCTTGATTTGAGTGTATCCTGTGGGAGAATATTTTTCACTGCAGCTTTTGGAAGCATTTATTGATATGGAAAATTTTTGGATGTATCAGGTAGATCGCCGCCATGGTGATGAGGTGAGGAGTTCGTTGTGTGAATGTGCTCTGGGTTTATCTGTCAATGTTTCAGTACTTCAGATATGTTCATTTGAATGATAATTAAATAAATATGCATTCATAAGTTAAAGTGAGAATGTTCTTCTATTTTCATTCTACATATCTGATGATATTATTGTCACGGAGATACATTGTGGGACTGTGCAGTATTTACATGTTATGACAAACATGAACCGAAATAATCTTTTAATATTTTATCCAAATGCGCTCTGGTTGAGGGTATGACTCATTTGTTCCCTAGTATTTCACATTTCGGCCTCTTCAGAGAGATGCGGTGTAGTTTTGAGATGGCAATATAAGAAGACCGATCTCTTATGTACTTTTCTTTTGTAATTCCCCCCCCCTTGACCTGCTGTCTGAACGTTTAACGGATACGTCTGACTGAAACTTGACAGTTTCAAATTGTGTCACATTTTTGCATGTCTTTTCATTATACCACAATCGGTTTCATTTACCTCATTGCTTTGCTTTTAAAATTGTAATAAATTGTACTTATTTGTTTATTTTGTTTATTGAAAAAAATGTGAAGACTTTAATTGATCTAATATACTCTAAATGTCACATGAGTAAATGTAGCTTTTATATTTCTTCAATCAGTTGTCCAAAATAATAGACCATAAAGCATGTAATATTAATTAGTATGTCTCTTTTGTCCAGTCACCAGGCTCAGACTCCACCTCCCCACAGGGGGCGGAGTCTTCCAGCCATCACCTGCCATCACACGAGGGGAGTGACAGCTTTGAGTCTCCGTCACCAGCCAGTAAAGAGGTAGGAGGCTATGAATAAACCTCTAAAACTGTGCTGAAATTGGATGATTCTTAATTATTATTGGTAATAAGATCCAGTAGGTGCTCTAGGAACTTAATTAGACCCATATTATAGGCCGCAGCATTAGAGTCCTGACTCAGTGTGATATAGAAGTTATTATAAATTATCCACGATACTGTTGAAATAGATTAATTGGAGCAAATAAAGTTTAAAACATATTAAAGTTTTGCTATTTATTGTGTGTGTGTGTGTGTGTGTGTGTGTGTGTTCATATAAAATAGCAAAGCAAGAATACAGGATCTCGAAATGTAATTACATTTTTTTTAAACATATTTTTTAAAAATGGCCAAACCCTCAATCATTATCTTTAAAAAGCCCAAAAAGTGGAATCTTAGCAGTTCTAAAATCACTGTAAAATACGGCTTCTTGGGATTATATTATATTAATATAATATAATATAATATATTATATTATTTCTGCAAATAGTACCAGTTCAGTGCATTATGAAGTGCCATACCTAAAAATAACAACTTGCCTTGAAGAATGTTGTATTGAGTCATTTGTGTGCTTGTTCTTGTATGTGCAGTCAAGGAGAAGTCTTGCTTCATTCCCGACATATGTGGAAGGTAAGAAGATTTCCTATAATTTCCTTTAATTTCCTCTTCACGTCCGGGTCCTCAGCTACCGAAATGAATCTTGATAGCACATCCTGAGCATGTTTTGAAGATGTTCTGAAATGTCCCTCTCCTCTCTGTTAGTACCAGGCCCATGTGACCCAGAGGACCTCATTGACGGTATAATCTTTGCTGCTAACTACCTGGGATCCACCCAGCTGCTCTCAGACAAGACGCCCTCCAAAAACGTGCGCATGATGCAGGCTCAGGAGGCTGTGAGTCGCATTAAGGTGAGGTGAAACGGTTCTGTCTTTACCCCGCTGTTGTAAACTTCATCGGGCGAAGTAAACCTGAGCTTCTATGAATCTACCTCAAGAAATTTCCTAAGCGATACTTGCTTCAGGAGCAGCATAAATGTTGCAAGAAACCAAAAGTGACAGTTTTAGGACAAAAGAATGGGATTTCATAAGAAATGCAGATCTGTGCTCTGACTGTATCCTGAGCATGTATTTATTGCACAAGCATTTTATTCCTTGTATACAACATGATCAAATTGAAATGTCAGATGAAGAGAGATGATCATAAAACTAAGAGAGTGTGTGGTCCTCTTGAGGTAATGAAATGATTCTGTAGTCAAATGCAGGGACCTATCCTGTGATTCTTGTTCCTAAAGGACCAGAGACATTTAGCACCTCCCTCCTGTTCATCCTCCTGCAGCATAAATCAGCCATTCGCCCTGTCAGCTGCATTACTCAGCATTTTTTACCTCCACCTTAAAAAATGCAATGACCACCGCACCTATGCCATTTAGTGTTCCTTCAGCATTTTCCTTTGTATGTACATTTTGTGTTAAAATGTTCGATTACAGATCGCTGTGTGGTACGGCACACAACAGTATCGGACTGGTTGATTGCAATTTTTTTTTAATTATGAGGTCACTGAATGTTAAATGGCATCAGATTCTTCTGTTTTATCAAATTGACCAAGGTAGTCTTACTAGATAAGCTAGTAATACTAGTAAAGCAGCATAATAAGGATACTAGCATCCCATGCTAGAGACCTGAGCTCAAAACATATACTGGTACTCTAGGAATGCACTTGTATTAAGATTCTAGATGATTATTATAAGCTGATATATACACACACACACATTTTCTAATCTAAATGTAAAATAGAGGAGATAAGCTGCAGAATTTAATATCCAATATCTCCTTACACGTTATATATCCAAAATTGATTGATAGAAATAAATAAAGAATAAAATAATATAACATCCCTATGTTCTGGTCTACAAAATATGAGATGATATTATCTTCTTAGCAGTTATAGTTAAAGGGTTCCTCAAATGAATTTTGGTCAAATATTAATGTGAAACCTTCACACTAATTTAATGTTTACTGAATTACAGTCAATATACGGTGCTGTTGTAGGTTATTTGATTTAACGGGTTTGCTTAAAAGGCAGAGTCAGGGACGTTCTCATATTTTAAAAGACATAACTTAAAAAATGCATTAGTGATCTTGCAGCCTTCAGAGAATGACAAATAGCATGAGGTCTTTACTGACCGTTTTTCCACTTTTCTTATAATGGAGAAGGATCCCTCCATTATAAGTGGGATCAGTTCAATGTGGGCCAAATAGATGTCAAATCTTCAGATTGATGCACTGGACCCATTCCTTTGCAAATATGTAAATACATATAGGTTATACAAGAACCACTATATTTTATTTTCTGTATGTAATCTCTGTTATTAAATACAATTGAAGATGATCATAGGTTATGAATTCTTTGTTTTATTGGGTCACACTTCATCTGCATGTGTGAAACATCGTACCTTCTCCCATACACAATCATGAGCTCAAAATCAGTGAGATTCCTGAGGGCGTTTTTAATAGCATATGAAGTATATAAAGCAAGTGTAAATTGCATGCATTTGGAGAGACGTCTGAATCAATACCCCCTGCCTCAGCTGCCGTGACGTGAATCTTCCTTAGATGGCCAGTTTGATCCATTACCAGAGCCTGCTAGCAAGTTTGAACTTGCTCTTAATCAAATTTTCAGCAGAGCTCATCTCTGCTTTGTATAGTCGATTTTTTTATGAACAGAATGCTCTGTAATATAAAACCAATAGTTGACATATGATATTAAAAGAACAAATGGGCCACCTGGTGGATGATGGCACAAATTACCATGAAATGAAACCAAAGGCAACATATTGTAGCAGGGTGGTGTCTGGTAAGCTTGGCTTGGTGTCATCTGGATCCATTCTAGTCACCCTACGCTGATAAATATCCCAGAAGTCACTTTTCAGATGCAGCTTATTGGAGCAGAAATATTCCCCAAATGTGGTTGGTCTTGCTGCACTCTGTTTTATCTAACAATGTTCCTGTCTTTGTTTGTTCCATGCTAAGCAGACGGCCCAGAAATTAGCCAAAAACAGGAAGAAGGTGCAGTAATTGCTCATCGGTTTGGTGTTTTGTTTTTATTTTTGTTCTTCGTCTTCTCTTTTTTTCCTGGTTTCAGCACTTCAGTGTTTTCATATTTCCTGTCGCTCTGCCATTTTTCTGAATCCAGCAATGAGTCATGTACCTGTGTCCGTCCGCACAGTCTGTTAGCCATTGTTCATTCCACACCAAGCATTACTTCAGTTTTATCACCAGATCTTACATGGGGAAGTCATGGAATAAGTTCAAATCAGGAAAGTCTAGTTTGCTGGATACAGAAAATGCAAGTGATTTTTACTTTCTTCTTCTGTGTATCATATATTTTTCTTTCTGAGGTACTGTGCTGTGTTTGTGGCTGTTTTTGAAGGTGTATATCTGGCACAGCATGTTTTGCACTTCTCTTGATCTTTTCAATTCAGCCTGTCCTGCACATGGTGGAAAACTCTCTCAGTTTCTCTCTCTCTCACTGAATCTCTTCAAATGAAGAACAAAACTAACCAAACTAACCCCATGCCAACTTGCAATACTAGCTGGCTTTAACAGAAACGTGCAGGTTATCAGAGTTACACAATGAAGGAGAGAGTGAAAAAGAATTTTAATATCTGGCCTTGAAGATGCCAAATTTTAGAGATGCCTTGTTGCTTGCACGCACGCTCCTTCGTGGCATCTCTGGGTCTTGTCAGCTCTCTCTCTCTTTCTGTCTTAGAGTTATTCTGTCACTGTCTCTCTCAGTGAGTGATATTGTGTGGTTTTCTATCTTCAGGCTCCAGAAGATGAAGCTCAGCCCATGACAGAGGTGGACCTCTTCATTTCCACTCAGAGAATCAAAGTGCTCAATGCAGACTCACAGGTACTTCATCATCCATAAACGTGATTTTGGTTTCACCCAAATTACCATTACCTATGCCAAACTGGGTAGAAGCACACTACATTTGACCAAAACTGCACAAAATACTAGTGCAGACATCCTATGTATCACAAGGAGGCAGTGTCCAGATAGAATATTTGTGTTTTACAGGAGTCATGAGAAATCAACATTTTCTTGATCATCTAAAAAATGAAACTGTACACTAATGTTTAAAAGTTTTCAGTTGGTAAGACTTTAATTTTCAAAGAAATTAATACCTTTATTCATCCAGGATGCAAAAAATGTATTAAAAGTGACAGTAAAGACATTTGTAATGTTACAAATTTCTATTTCAAATGTTAAGTTCAAATACTACTCTTTTGAATTTTCTATTCATCAAAGAATCCTTTTTCATCAAAAAAAATTAACAAAATATTAAGCAATACATCTGTTTAAACATGTTCTTAAATCTGTTTAAATGTTTCTTGAACAGCAAATCAGCATATTAGAATGATTTCTGAAGGATGGAGATTCTTGGGGTGGTGATCGTGGAGTCGGGCTGGGGCTCCATTCTGCCCACAGTTATTATAGCAAACATGATGCATGGCGGTCCGGCTGAGAAGTCCGGCAGGCTGAACATTGGGGACCAGATCATGTCCATCAATGGCACCAGCCTGGTGGGGTTACCCCTCTCCACCTGCCAGAGTATTATCAAGGTACAGCGGGTGCAAAATCAAGTGTACTTCAACACAATAATTCATTAAATTCAAAGATTTAATTCTGATTCTCAGACGTTCACTGAATTTATTTGTGGCCAATTCTTTTAAATTTAATGTATTGCATAAAACATATTGCTCTTATCTTCAAGGGATTGAAGAACCAATCAAGAATAAAGCTTAACATTGTGAGATGCCCACCTGTGACCACTGTCCTCATCAGAAGACCAGACCTGAGATATCAGCTGGGATTTAGTGTGCAGAATGGCATTGTGTGTATTCTGAAAAATAATTGAGTTCGGCATTGGCTAATATTGCATATTTGCATGTATATTTAAATGTGCATACTCATTTCCTGTATTTTTATGTTTATATATTACCTTTGCCTTCATCTAACATTCACTTCAAGTTAATCTTTAAAAACATTAATAACAACAATATTAAATGTCATTTTTAGCAGATCTCTAAATATCATTTTTTTTGTACTGTACCATATAATGTTATGAAGCCTAAAATCACTTGTAGCATTTAAAATAATTAAATTGTATTTTTTAGTGTTTTTAATGTATTTAAATTTATGTAGACAAAATAGTAGGGAATATCAGCTATTCAATATCACCTGTTTATCATCCTTAACAGTAAAATAATTATTGTTATTGGCCAGATTTTTAATAATTTAATGTTGTAATAGTTTGTAATACGTATTACAGTAATGTTTTCCAATAGTTACTTGATTTGGAATGAATTAGGTCGTTATAGTTAACTAAAAAAAAAAACCTGTTTGTTACTTAAAAAAAATTAAATGTTAACCAAAATAAAACATAATAGAACTTAAACTTATTTTATTTCAGCCAGTTGCCAAAGCAACATTTCTCATTTTCATTTAGTTTAACTTGATGAACTAAAATAAATAAAACTAAAGTAAAAACTATATAGGCATATTTTACTAATAAAATGACAAAAACACAATTACTAAAACTTTAATTGAAAATGGAAAATACAAAAATAAAAACGAATTACAAATTTTAAAAACTATAATATCTCAATGATAAATTAAAAATAGCACTGGTCTGAAGGAACTGTAATAATATATTTAAATAATAATATTTCACATATTACAGTTTTTACTGTATTTTTGATCAAATAAATGCAGCCTTGGTGAGCATAAGATACTTCTTTTATTAAAACATCTTACCGACCCAAAACACACACACACATATATATATATATATATATATATATATATATATATTTATATGTAAATCATATCCTGGTTCGCAGGAGACCATGATGGACCACCCTTTAAGGACCATCTCCTACATCGCTGATATTGGGAACATCGTGGTGTTGATGGCCAGAAGGAAAATGCCTCGCTCCGACTCTCAGGAGAACATGGAAGCCTCTGACCCGGCCCAGGACGAGAAGCGCCAATACAAGATGATCTGTCACGTGTTTGAGTCTGAAGATGTGAGTTCTTCATCCTAACTATGTGTCAGTGTGACCGTATCAAACGACTGCTAAAGGAGGCTGTCGTAGCGACAGTTTCAATTTATTGCTTCAGCATTGTAAAACGATATAACAGATTTACACACTTTGCTATTCTGCCGTTGTTGGAGCCTTTACACTTTTTCCACGTTTAATCCTCCATATTTGCCTAATTCTTCTTAGTCCGCCCTCACATTGTTTCCCAGCATGTTCAGTATTGCAGTTACTGGGCATTGTGGTGACCTCTAATAGCATTTATCCAGATGGTGTTCCTGGGCATCTTGCTGCGTGGGTTGAATCAGGAGACAGGATGTGACCTTTTCTCTGTTCAGCTGCAGAGGCTATTTGAATTTAAAGAGCCAGTATATGTCACAGCACAGCATACAGCAGTGACATGAGGGCAAAAGGCATGTATTCGGCTGTCCTGAGGAACGCCACCCTTGTCGTCTCTTGACCCATGTGTGTATCTGTTGTCTTTAAAAAAAAAAAGTGCTTTCTTCCAAAAATGGTTAGATAAATCAAATTGTAAGCATGCAATGTAATGTGTTAGTTATGGATTATAATTTTAGTTGTTTAACCTGATTCCTCTTTGTTCTCAGGCTCAGCTCATAGCTCAGTCCATCGGCCAGGCTTTCAGTGTGGCGTACCAAGAGTTCCTTCGTGCCAATGGCATCAACCCAGAGGATCTGAGCCAGAAAGAGTACAGCGACCTCCTTAACACACAGGACATGTACAACGATGATCTCATTCACTTTTCCAAGTCTGAGAATTGCAAAGATGTAAGTGGACAGCCCATGCCTTGTGGAAACAGAAGATTACTGTGAAATTTTGAGAATGTGCCTCGATAATGTTAGAATTATCAGTAATGTTGACTAGAGCATGTTTTAGCAGTGATATGTGTGTGTGTGTGTGTGTGTGTGCATTTTCATTTAGTTTAACTTGATGAACTAAAATAAATAAAACTAAAGTAAAAACTATATAGGCATATTTTACTAATAAAATGACAAAAACACAATTACTAAAACTTTAATTGAAAATGGAAAATACAAAAATAAAAACGAATTACAAATTTTAAAAACTATAATATCTCAATGATAAATTAAAAATAGCACTGGTCTGAAGTACAACTTTATTGTATTTTGCATCCTCCAGATTTGCAGTCTGATGAGAGGAGGGATAGCAGAGCGCGGTGGGGTGCGTGTCGGCCACCGGATCATTGAAATCAATAGCCAGAGTGTTGTGGCCACCCCTCATGAGAAGATTGTACACATTCTGTCAAATGCAGTTGGTGAGGTAAGTCTGGGGAACACGATCAAGCTCCATGGTGCCACATTTGCCTAACAACATAATATTTTCACATCACTATTTCTCCAATGAGGTAATTTATTTAAATTATGATCAAGAAACTATGGAAACTTGGTGCCGTGTTTAGCTCTGTTTCATGTAGATCACAGGCTGTCAACAATGGCCCCAAAAGTTTTTTGTACATTTTTCTCAGAAGTATTTTTGCAATGACTAAATCAACCGGTGTCAATGTGAGTTTTGTATGAATTTCACAGAGGTGTCCTATCAGAGTAACCACAGGTGTAGTTCATCGCATTAACTACGAGCATGATTCACTAACATTTGACAACCAGAAAGTGTCCAAACATGCTGGCAACGTCTGAAATCGCATACTGTCTGAATATAAAGTTCTTTTAAAGAAGTCATTTCTTTGCAACCGGCAAAATAATATGAATGTAATCTGAATCTGAATATTCATTCGCCATGTTATTATCATCTGACCTACCAGTGTCACTGCCATTCATAAATCCCATGGCCTCATGGGATAGAAAAGTGTCCACCCAATGCTCACTTTAGGATCTCGCTGGAAGTAATAGGTCATCCAGGTACTTTTTCGTCTACTGTTTTGTGAATACTGTGAAGTCGGACATACTACTACTGTTTTTTGCCTACTATATCGTAGGGAAGTATGCGATTTTGGATGAAGCCTTTGTCTTAGAGAAATGTTCCGGGTTCAGTACAAGTTAAGCTTACATTTTATGAATTAAAAAAAAAAAAACTGAGGTTTTTACAAGTTAATTAAATTAGGCTGATCGATAAATGTTAAAATACTAAAATATTATAAAATACAGTAGTATAGCCACAAGATGTAAACAACATGTTGCATGTAACATGATTTTAGTGTGAAAAAATCAAACTAACCATTTCTGTGTAAAGTTACTGTATATCCAACTTCAAAACTCACAGTGCAAAACTTACAGTGCAACATCTAAAACAGTAAAACAACTGTAAAAATTAGAACATTTATGAGAAAAATTATGAGCTCAAATAATGCACACGTTTAAACTGAATCATTAATTTAAGTGCTTTTATAAAATTTAAGAAGCTGCGCATTTCTGCTTATAAATCTTCCAAAAATCGACCCCATTCACTTTCATTGATAGTGCCTAGGCCTGGGCAATAAAATGGTGTCGATATTTATCAACGGTACACCTTCGATAACGATAGAAAAAATGTTCGATATAGCGCACGATATAGGCACGTGCTATGAGTGACGCAGACAGCACACACAAACACGAACACATGCTGAAATGAGTGCTGTGCCTGCCTGTGATGAGGAGATTGTGAATAAAGAATGAATATTAGCTGAATTTAAAATAAACATTTGCAATGTTAGGTGTGCGTCAGGAAACGAGATGCGATGATGATGATGTAAGTGACGTTGTTGCATTTTAATATTTTGTTAGTCTAGCCCACGAGATACGCTGCTGATGTTATTCATTCAAAATATTAGAGAAATATTGAAGCTCAATGCGGAGAAGATCTTGATTAGGTTAAAACCAAAACCAAGCCATTCACACAGAACGCATATTCAGCGCATTTTTAGATGGACAAATATGACTGCTGCACTCACGTCTCACACAAGAGATGTATAGAAAGCCATGCAAAGTTAAAACAGTTTAAACTTTTAGAAAACACGTCACGAATTTGTGGAGGTTTATTCCTTTTCACCGCGTCTCATAAGTTTTCAAATGCAATCTGTGTGATTCGGCTCTTTGTATTAAGCAATGCATAAATACATGATGCTGTTTTGTTCATAATTGTTTATACAATTTACGAAATTATATTAGATTTTTTTTAGTTAATTTAGACGTAATGCACGTTTTTTTATAGAGTTACTTCCTTGCCTTGACAATTTAAATGCGCTGCATTATTTTGCTCATTGCGCCCTCCTGTGGCCTCGGGAGACAAGACAAAAGTTTCCTTAAGACCCATTTAATCAGCATATAAAACATTAGAAATTTATTTAATTTTTATTTTGTGTTTGATTGTTAAAAAATATATATATTTGTTGTTTGTCTCAATAAATTGGGTTAATTTAAAAATACAGTGGTTAAATAAAATAAAAAATTCTATTGCTCTTTGTTTTAAAAAAGGTTATAAAAAATGTCAGTAATTATCGATACCGAACGATATGAAACATTATATCATTGATACATTTTTTAGCTATATCGTCCAGCCCTAATAGTGCCCTTTGAAATGTTTTTTTTTTTTGGGGTAATCAACATTATCACAAATAAAGCGTGGTGTTAGTTCTGGCAGGTCAAGCAAGTCAAGCTTGCATTGGCTGACTCTCAGCTGATCCACATCTACCTATAGGAAAATAATGCCTATCAAGGCATTTCTATATAAGGTCTATTCAGTATTATTCAGCAGCTTTATCGCTTGCTCTGGAGCAAATTACCCTCTTCCATCCCCAGCTCCTCCTTTCGTCACAGTCAGGACTTGGCTTTCAGATATTCCTTGTTTTCCCAAATCAGACTCCTTTTATCTTGAATAATGTTATAACACTAAAATGTCATTAAGAATATTAATGATATCTGCTACATTTTTTCTTTCCGTTCTTTTTACTTTGCTGCTCTCCCTGTTCATTCATGACAGGCTGCGTGGATAAGCAGGGAGTTTTTTTGCCCAGAACGGAACCATACCACCAACCCAAACTGTATGCTAGGTGACGGTCATTTTGACGATTGTGGTCCTGACAGAAATGCTGTCATTTGAGCTTAACTTGTATTGAACCTAGAATATTCCTTTAATTTTAAATGCAAAATATACCGTTTTATAACTACTATTTGAATAGTGTGTGTCTGCTCTCTTTGAAATAAACGCCACTTAGTTTTATATTTTGTCACAGAATTCAAAGATACAAGTTAGGCTTGAGTGCTTTTTAGTATGACTTGTGTGTAACTGAACTTGCCGATCACATTTTGCGGAACAGATTCACATGAAGACTATGCCGGCTGCCATGTACCGCTTGTTAACAGCCCAGGAGCAACCAGTTTACATCTAAAGCTACAACGCTTTCTCAAGCCTCCTGCCCTGTTGTCACCAGATACCTTAATCTTGATGTGAAACTGTCAGCCCTGTGGACTGGTGACTGTGTGACTGAATCCACTGAAGCTCTGCTCAACATGGCTCTCTGTGACGCTTCGGTTTCTCTTCACTGCCTCCCCTGAGTTCTTCATCTCTTCGTTTCTGTTGCTATGAGTGAGTATGCTGTGCTGTGTAATTCCTCTCTCTGTGTGCGCTCAGCTCGCTCCATGGAAGGAAGCTGAGAGAGTGTGAGAAATATTTTAAAAGCCCCATCACAGTAAGTGGTGTCCTTCAAAATAGCTATTGAAACGATATACCCGTATTTACAACACAGCAGTTTGTGGGTGACAAAAAGTACAACTGTGTGATCGTTAGGTGTACAAAATGAAAAAGGAATTTGTCTTATCATACTTTTATGCTGTTATTTATTCAAGCTTGGCAACCATCAAGTGTTTTAGATTCAACTTTAATTTTAAGGGCAGCTGTTAGTCTGAAGAATATGGTGAAAAAATGGCAAAATTCTGGAAAAAAAAATAAATAAATCCATGATTTGGAGTTTGAGTTGAATTGGTCAAAGCCCACAGGATGCTGAATTGGAATTGGAAAGACAAGAAAAGTAATTTACTGAATTACAATTTAAAGACATTCACTAGTTATTATTACATGAAATAATAACGTCATTCATTTTAACTAATTATGTCTATATATTTCCTGACATGTAGAATGTATTTTCTCAAAAGATTTAGCACATTAGAACAGCCACCAAAACAGATTTGAATTTTTTCCATACAAAACCAAAAAGAGTCAATTTGACAGTGTTGGGAATCAACCGTTGATAGTCTGGGAAATCAAGCGTTTTTTTGTTTGTTTGTTTTTTTAATTATGGTCCCTGAAATGAAAGTTAATTTATTAAATATAGTAAAATATATACAATTATGAGTGTAATTTCAAACATTATTCATATTATTTAATGTTTCTGAAAATAGCCCATATGTCGTATGATCATATTTATAGGTCATTTATACGGAAACAAAAAAATATGCATAGATTCCATTTTAATTTTACTTCAATTACAATTCTGCATCCTGTTTGCTGAGAAAGGGACCAAACCATTGAGTCCTTTAAAAAAGGTTTTCTTAACCACAGTTCCTGTTAAAATGACGATGACCTTTTTTGCTCATCTGTGGTGAATAATTCAGTGGGATAATTCATGTCTAGTGTATCTAGGGGTATATGTACAGTAGAGCACATGGAAATTGTGGATGAAATGCCTTACAGAATGATGATGCCATATTTTGAAAAAAAGAAAGTGTTTTGGAGATGCATGGAGGTGCATTTGGAGATCTGAGAATTATATTAGTCAGGTAGTCAGGAGAAAGCAACCTAAAAATTAACTTAAATTGTTGTGTTTTACTGCTTTTTTTCTTTTTTTTTGACATTGATGTGCAATATTTTATTTGTTGTAAATGACTGCATTCCTTATTTTTATGCACAGAAAATCTTCCTTTTTGTCTTAAGCATCTGTATAAAATAATATTGCAAATTAAATATGCTCATATTGGTAGCATTTTCTTTTGAACATTTATACTTGGAAAAACCTTGTGTGAAGAAACTTAAGGTGATATGAATCTTGTTTTGACAGTTTCAGGATGGTTTTGATGAATTCCTTTCTGAGATCTCATTTATCTTTTTTTTTTTTTTTTTACCTTATGAAGTTGAGTCATTACAGGCTTTTTTTAATCAACTACATGTTTAATTCATGTGTGCTACTTTTTCACTCAGTGTTTTTTCACTTAAGAACAGAATGTGTCTTAAAAGAACTGTATTCACTCTCAGAAAGCTGGTACATTTGAGCTGGATTTGCTGGTATGACTCTGTTTTGGCTACTAATCCAGTATAAAGTTTTAGTACAGAGCATCTCAACATGAACCGATTCAAAACTGACTGTGTTTCCAGAGGTTTGCCCTCTCAGACAAACATGATAGTACCATTTTTGCAAGAACTGACCGGTGTTTATCCGTCAGCATGCTTTGGCACATCTCCATTATTACTTACTTACTTAGAGACTGTCTGAAGTCTGTTAAATATCACTATATATGTGATTTTGAAAAAAAAAAAACAGTCTGTCAAACAAGCATGCATAACTTGTCTTAGGAGAAGCTTGTTGCCATGAATTATTGACCACTTTTCCCCCATTTTACCATCAGGCGTGCTTGTGTGTTGCCTGGAATTTCTTTATTTGTGAGAATACACTCACAATAATGAAACTGTCATTTGCAAAGGTATCTTTTTCCATCATATGAATGATACAGCAATATAATTTACATCACAATATGTTGGCATTACTGCAGTGTTGAATCTGTATTAATACTAGAAATATTGTGATGAATTTTATTGCTGTGCAATGACTATTTGATGGCATTATGGATCTTTGAGATGTTACCAAACTCCTTGTAATTGTTCCGCTGGTAAGAAAAGGTACTTCTTATCGCTTAAAATGTGAAATTCACCCCCAAACCACATTCTGACCTCATTATCACTGTATTCTTTTACTAGTGGAGTCAAAAGTCATTAACACACAGGAAGGGCCTCATGTTTCATTGTTTTTTGCTTTATGTGAAGCATGGTCTTTTTGTATGCATTGCTATTTATTGTAGTGAGTGTGATGTGCGATTACAAATGACTTCATTATAAAATAAAACCAGCTAGACACATTATATATATATATATATATACACACACACACATTATATTTATTTACATATAGCATAATATATACAGTATATCCAATTAATATATATCATGTGTACAATAATGAAGGTAAACTGTGCAAAAGTCTTTGACACCAGTGTGCTATTATTTAATATTTGTTTTAAAGCAATAATTCACCCAAAAATGAAAATTTAGCTGAACATTTACTCATCCTCAGGCCATCCAAGATGTAATTGATTTTGTTTCTTCATCAGAACAGATTTGTAGAAATTTAGCATTACATCACTTGCTCACCAATGGATCCTCTGCAGTGAATGGGTGCCGTCAGAATGAGAGTCCAAACAGCTGATAAAAACAACACAAAAATCCACATGTAATCCACACGACGCCAGTCCATCAGTTAACATTTGGTGAAGTGAAAAGCTGTGTGTTGGTAATAAACAAATCCATCAAGACCTTTTAACTTCAAACCGTTGATTGTGGACAAAATACTAGGCCTTAATCCATAATAATGCTTCCTCCAGTGGAAAAAGTTCATCACATATTGTTGTCCTCTCACATCAGAATCCACCACCATATTTGCTTGGAACAGTTTTGGACTGATTTGGCTTGTAAACAGTGCTTGACCTGTGCATATTTCTTTCCCGATTCAGACAAGGTGATTTTTTCACTGGAGAAAGCAATGTTACGGATAGAGGTTTTGTTGGATTTGTTTCTTACAAATACTTTTCACTTTTTTTCTTACAAAGCTTTTCACCTCACAAGACATTAATTGATGGACTGGAGTCATGTGGATCATTGTGATGTTTTTATCAGCTGTTTGGACTCTCATTCTGACGGCACCCATTCACTGGATCCACTGGTGAGCAAGTAATGTAATGCTTAATTTCTCCAAATCCGTTCCAATGAAAAAACAAACTCATCTACATTTTTGATGGCTTGAGAGTGAGTACATTTTCTCTTTTGGGTGAACTATTCCTTTAAGGGGCATCACATCATAATTGACATCTGCAGGCTGAATAACATCATTTTTGCCATAATGTAATTGGTCCGCTTCCACCATGGCGCTGTTTATTGTAAAAATGATGCACAATTTTATTCCGAATTGAAAGAGCAGCTTACATAAAACTATGCTAGTCAACTCAACAATGCAGATGGTTATGTTTTTGGACTGTAAGATTAAAGCATCAACACTTAACTTCAGTGTCCCAGACTTCTGCACTATACAGTACAGGATATGCTGTGTCCGACTCACAATAATGTGCAAGCTTTAATGAGTAATACATTTAAATATATAATATTGGAGAAACAAAACAAGTGGCTTAATGTGTTATTGAAATGACACAGGTATGAAATATCAGTGTACATATGCAACGCAGGATGTGCAGAGTATAGGACGGGTTCAACAGATTCTCACCTCATGACTGTAGAATACAAGGCCTCAGCAGAGTATGTGGTTTATACTGAAGTAGAAAAGAAACTGTGGGTTTGGTTAGTATTTATAATGCACTTGCTCTGAATGTAATTACAATTATATGTTTGTCAAAGTAAAAACACACGTTCTGTAAAGCAATAGCAATAGCAATGTTTATTTATTTGCTAGCTTTTCTGTGATTGAACTATTTAGACGCATTCCTTTACCATAGCAGGAATGTTTGTAACAGTATTTACGACATTAAACAAGCTACTGAGAGCGTATGCAACTAGAATGTCTCTTTAATCTCTTAATTTTATGTTTTTGAAAGAAGTCTCTTGTGCTCACCAAGGCTGCATTTATTTGATCAAAACTACAGTAAAAATAGTAATATGTGAAATGTTATTACAATTTAAAATAACTGCTTTCTATTTTAATATATTTTAATGTCTAATTTATTCATGTGACGGTAAAACTGAATTTTCAGCAGTCATTACTCCAGTCTTCAGGGTCCTTCAGAAATCATGCTAATATGCGGATTTGCTGCTTAAGAAACATTTCTTATTACCAGTGTTGAAAACCGTTGAGCTTAATGTTTTTGATGCTACTTTTTTGTCAGAACTATTTGATATAAAAAAAACTTGAAACAAATCTTTTTCAAAATTCTTCTTCATTATTAGCTGTCACTTTTTATCAATTTAATGAAGCCTTACTGAATAAAAGTATTAATTTCTTTATCAAAAAACTTGAGCCCAAATATTTGAAAGGTAGTGTATAATAAAAGGTTTTATTTAAAAAAAAAAAATTTGTGTCAATGACAAAATGTCAATATTGACTGAATGAATACCACAGACAACAGGCAGATGCTTTAAAGATCATATTTAATCTTGGGGAAATATGGATAGTAGGTTAGGTCACCCATATAATGCAGATGAGCCAATTCAGTAATAAAGCACAAAATCTCAGAAGGACATCTTGGGAGAAATAATAAAATAGTTGAGAATGGTCAAATAAAAAGAAAAAAATCACAAATTCATCTTCTACCTCACAATATGCTGATTTAATCATCCCCACATCAATCCCCACATCACATAAACTAAATAAAGCCATACATTTGCATGTTTTTCTTATAATGATTATTAATATTGTATTTTTCATATAGTTAATTTGTGTAAATAAACATTTACCAGGAATTTTTTTCGCAGTGTTTTATCATAATGCATAATGTGGAAAAAGTAAAAACAATCATCAGTAAATCCAAACAACTGGAATTCCAACTGAAAAAGCTAAAAAAAAAAAGATGAATAATATTCACTATACACACTGACAACAAAATCAGATATGTTTTAAAAGTGAAGTGAAATCCTCTGTCAGCTTCCTTCATGTTGTGATGTTCACTATACCTTCACTCGACTGGGACACGTCACTCAGAGGACAGTTTCTTGGAAGACTCCTATAAGGCTGTGTGGACGCTCCTGTTCCAGGCGGCGGGATCCTGCCCGAGAGCCCATCCTGGAATTAGTTTGAGAATGGGTGCCTGTCCTGTGCTCCGGCCCGTCCTGCAGTTGCGCCCAGGTGAAGGAGCTGAGGTCACCACAGCTGCGCAGGTGAAGGATGCCCGGCCGTTTGTGCAGCGTGTTGGAGGTGGGCTCCATCTGCGCCTGCCTGCGGAGGGTGGACTGCGCTGGTGCAACCTCTGAAACTGTGATGGCCTGCAAACATTCATGAAAATGAGCAAAAATGGCCGAACAGGATATTGATCCTGCTGTATCATATTTGATATGTACATTTCTAAGGCCTCATAACTTTGCTCAAAAACCTATTGTACATATTCTACTACAACCTTCTGTTGTCTGATTGATAGTTTATACTTTTTTAGCAGGTAAAAGGCCTTTTAGTATAATTGTAAAAATGTCCATGTTCAGGTCGGTACACGTCTTTTTCCCGTGAAATATTTACTGATTTTTATAAAGTAAATGTAAGAATAACGTTTATATTGTTAGTAATACTTAAAAATGAACACTCACTAGACCGAAGAAACTTAAGTTTACTTGATTATCCATTCCATACATAATGTTTTAGAAAAATCATGTTAAAATGTGAGTATCAAAAATGACATATCAAGCTTTTGAGGAACGTTTATTTGTACATCTCTCCAAGAGCATTGTATTGCATTGCATCGTATGTTTTGTCCCCCTCAATAAAAACTACAGAGCTTTGATCAAAAAAGAAACATTTAAACATAATCTTACTAAGAAATATTATTGCGAGATATAGAGTAACAACTAATATTTATATGCATTTTATGTAGTCTGCTATGCTGTTATAAAGTGATTTAAATTACAAGCTAAAGCATGTCTTCTTACATTTTGTCCATAAAAATATCAGCACCAAATTGCATATTTTTGCTCAATTTGCACCTGTAAATATGCTTTTTTTCCTCCTTGATTATAAGCTACATATTCTCTAATGTCTTAATATATGAGCCATAAAAGCCTGATGTGTTTAACATGATACTGAACAAAAAAAAAACTGACTATTATCATATGTCAGGCTTTACAGTTTTAAAAGGTTGCGAGTCGGATTCAAACTCAACTCACCCCCTTCAGCATCAAAGCTCTACGTATCCGAGCATGTGCTTTAAGCACTAGGTAATTTTATGTGTTTTCATCCCATGTGTCTTGCCTGGTCGATGAAGCTGGCGCAGCGAACGGCCTCCTCCATGTGTTCCTCGTCGGAGCGCAGCACTGTTTTGATGCTGTTGACCAGCTCCTGTACCTCAGGGGTCAAGATGCAGGAGGACTGCTTCAGAAAACGGGCCACCAGCAGTTTTGTGTCTCTATAGCTCTGGTAGTCCACCATGGAGTTGGGACGAGGCTTCCGTTTGCCACGGCCCTGTCGTAGTGTAACCGTCCCATGCTCTGTTACAGTCACTGAGCCTAATTCTGTCTGAGTAGCTGCTTCACAACTCATTACTGTAAGAGAGAGAAAAAACAATATAACAATGAGATGCAGCTCCATATGGTTTTGATAAATATTTGTAGAATGATGTACACTCACAAGAGATGAAAAATACACAAGTGGGGCTACATAGTTTGGGGTAAAAAAAAATCAACTTGCAATTTTTTTGATAAAACAACAATAATAATAATAATAAAATTATTAATATTATTATTAAACAAATATTGCTATTGTAATATTTCACTGTAAAATACTGAAGTCAAGTATTTAAGAAATATAATAATTAAAATATTGATATTTATTTCTGTCTTAAAGGGGTCATATGATGCTGCTAAAAAAAACATTATTTGGTGTATTTGGTGTAATGATTTGTTTATGCGGTTTAAGGTTCAAAAAACACATTATTTTCCACATACTGTACATTATTGTTTCTCCTCTATGCC
>NW_015547685.1:2178435-2186136 GCF_001515605.1 Sinocyclocheilus anshuiensis
CGGCGTTATGCAAATCTTCCCACATAGTGACGTAGACATGTGGGGGCGTGTTAGAACGAGCCGTTTTAGGTAGGTGTGGCTGACTCTGAACTTTTATAAAGAATATCTCTTTGGATTTGAGACTTTAGTCTTTGCAACTTTACAGATCTTCTTTATGCACCAAGAGCTTGTAACACTCCAAAGAGAAAGGAAAAATTGAAATCGCATCATATGACCCCTTTAATTCATTTTCAAACATTGAACCATCAAGCTTTTATTTTTCCAGAAAACCACAAGGAACACTCAGTATTCACATCTGAGCTGTAACTGTGTAAGTTCAGTTGCAGAACAAGTCTCTTTAAGTAATTTTGAGTAACCACAGGCCATACTGTACTCATAAAACAAAAATAATATTCTGCTATTCCAAAAACACATTGAAAATTACTGAGGGAGCCTGTGGCCCAAAAATCCTAATTCTCTTTAAGGTTTTAGGACTATGTATAAACTGAATCGTTCTATTCAACCAAGTTAATAAAAAAAAAAAAAAGAATAATTCACTGTTGTATCGGTTAAGAAGACAGATAAGAAGTAGCGAAGCATAAACACTTCATGAACCTTGAATGACTTTTTTTCTGCTGCTGAACACAAAAGAAGATATTTTGAAGAATGTTGGTGACCAAACATTTTTGGTTTCATTGTTTGGACCAAAAAAAAAAAAAAACTAATTTCTTAAAATATGTTCCACAGAAGAATAAAATGTCATACAGTAGGTGTTTGGAATGAAATGAGGGTGTGGCTGAGTAAATGATGACTGGATTTTTGAGTGATCTATGCTTTTAAGGTCTTTGCAAAGTGAGCACTCTCTGCTGAGCCCCATCAGTAACACAGAGACAGAGAGTCCTATATTTAAAATGGGCTTAAAGTAACCACTGACAGGTATAGTTTCTCTAGATTTACTATAAGTATCAGTCCCAGTCCTCTTCTCTGGACACACACACCAAGTAAAATAAACCTCCACCTGTCATTAGAGAGAAGCCAGTGTTCATAAACTAATTATAAAGAATTGTGTCAGTGTCTGCGACCTTTTATGGAAAACTAATTTATTTTATGTAGATTTAGGCTTAAAACAAGACAAATCTGCCTGTGGGCTACAAAAACATACAGAAGCAGCACATACGTCCTCTGAAAACAAGTCAAATTTAATTTAATTTAATTGGTTGTCTGTGACAATGGTCAAATAGACAGCTTAAAGGGGTCATATGATGTGATTTCAATTTTTCCTTTCTCTTAGGGTTTTCATGTTTTTGAATCATCGCCCTGGCCTGACAGGGCATCATCACAATATAGTAGGGGCGTAACATTTCCCGTCACACGCTTGAGGTATTCGGCCAATCACAACGCACTGGATAGCAGCCGTTTCTCACTCTAGCCCCCCGGCCGTTGCTCACTCTAGGCCGCCGTGTGTGACGTTGTGTTTCGTTGTGAAAGCGAAACTACTTTGTTTGGCTTTCCATTATATAAAAACACATGACTGTACCTTTAGCGGTCAGGTCTAGCAGGACGGGGTCACTGCTGGACCTGCGGAGGTGAGGTCTGTGAGGTTTTCTGCTGGAGGAGACTGCGCTGTGAGGCTGTCTGGACTGTGTCGGGGGAGTGGGGCTCAATATGGCCGTCTGACGGCACCTGTCTGAATAAAACACACAAACAAACTACATAGAAACATGTAAACATTTTAAGGCTTTTCACACTTCGGGTTATCTTGCTTCTCGTTTCACACTGCTCACACTGTCAGTAAACTCAACTGAGGGGGACCTAAAGCAATGAGCCGGAGGGGCCCAGAATCCCTAGCAGCACTCCTGCTGCCGACTATACTATTGAGTTTTTCCTAAACTTGATTTATGGACTTCCCTGGACTTCGCTGTAAGAGATCTAGATACATAAGAATTATTTAGAGTTCAGTTAAAGAAATGGTTCATTAGTACTCAGCTTTGTCAACATTAGAATTCTATATCTGCTGGCTGTCTTACTATTGCTTGTATTTTGATTAACTTTAATGATAAGATTGTTTGGATTGTGTTATGTATTTTTTAAATTTGGTCTATTTTTCTTTATTGTTTTTATTAATAGACTGTTTTATGGATTGTGTTATGTACTGTAGTTGTTTAATTCAGAAAAATAGCCTTTGGCTAATTCTGGTATGTTTTATTAATGTGCAATGTCCCTGTTAACTAAACAAATAAAATAAAAAGAATAAAACAGTCTCTTCAATCCAATTCATGTGTTTTCTGTCATCATTTAACATTTTCCCCCCAAACGCTGAAGCGACTGTTCATACAATGTGCAGTGTTTCTGTGACTGTTCAAAGCATGTGAATATGAGGCACACAATTGGGCGTCTGTTGCTAAACAACTAGGTGTAACATTCTAACACAGCATCTCCAGAACAGGGTTTCATAAACCCGGGTAAAAAGGACATTAACCCAGGGTTAAGTGCAGTGTGAAAAGCGCTTTTTTGACAAGTCTTTCTTGTTTTTCTTGTCTATTCATGTCTGTCCAATGTCATAAGAGTAATCTGGCCAAAACAAATCTACTCTATATAGTCAACAAGAGTCAGCACCATCTTAAGAAACGTGCCGTCTAAATCAAGAGATACATACATACATGTATATGTACTACCATTTGGGGTCAGTATGATTTTTAATGTTTTTAAAAGAAGTCTCTTATATTCACCAAGGCTGCATTTATTTGATTAAAAATACAGTAAAACAGTAATATTGTGAAATATTATTACAATTTAAAAGAACTGTTTTCTATTGTAATATATTTTAAAATATAATTTATTCCTGTGATGAAAAGCTGAATTTTCAGCATCATTACTCCAGTCTTCAGTGTCACATGATCCTTCAGAAATCATTCTAATATGATGATTTGCTGTTCAAGAAACATTTCTTACTATTATCTATGTTGAAAACAGTTGTGCTGCTTAATATTTTTGTGGAACCATGCTACATTTTTTACCCCGGGATTCAAAGGAACGACATTTATTAAAAATAGAAATCTTTTTTTTTTATATTACAAATGTCTTTACTGTCACTGTTGGTCCATTTATTGCATTTTTGCTGAATAAAATATTAATTTCTTAAAATAAAAAACTTACTGACCCCAAACTTTTAAACAGTAGTTTGCACATTAAAAATGTAGGATCTAAACCTTGAAAAAAATTACCAAGTTTTTGGGATTTTAAAAATCTAAAATGAAGAAAAGGTTGCATGAACATTAGGTTTGGCAGAAACCTTTGGCGTTCATGCAGTTCAAGTTCTGCTTTCATTAAAGCAAAATAGATACAAAGATTTTCAGTTCAACATTTTAAAATTATCATGTTGACATAATTGATAATGAAAACATACTGTATGTATGAAATTAGAAAAATGCAAAAGAAGCATTTTGAGGAGTGACAGGTCAGGTGTATACATATGTTTATTGTGACTTGTGAAGGATCATTAAAAACATGTAGGACTATGCGATCTTTGAAAGTGTTGAAGGATACAGACAGCTATAAAAAGAAAATAAATCCCTAACCGAGGAACACTGGAGATACAACTGACGCCACTAAAATACATTTCCTTTAATACACAGATGACATAATTATGGACGGGTACAGTGAAACGCTGTAAGAATCTTGATTAAATATAAAATACCAGAGGCACTGGATTCATATAAGCCGTGTCAATGACACATTTCATGTAGGCCTAAGTGGCAGTTCCGTTTTCTAATTCCAGACTTTCAAAAGGGAATTTTCTATTTGTTGATTATAACACTTTTACACCTAAACTGCAATGTTTTGAAAGGTGACGTGTCTTTTGTTCTGTTAAAATACTTTCTCCTGTCCCGGTTAATGTGCAGAAACAATTGCAAGTCTTAAATGTCATTGTTTATCAATACTGCTCCTCCCCACAGGTCTATATGTAAGAATACAACTGGTTCATACCATCGCCGGGCGTCTCCGTCTCTGCACTCTCTGTCAGGACCTCAGTCAGATCGGTCATTTGCACCTCAGTATTCTGGGCCTGATATAAATACAGAGGGTCAGTGAGCGGACAAGGACTGTATTTGATTGAGCTGTTGCCAATGTAAGCCAGGTAGACCACAGTGCCTTGTTTGCTGATGTGAGGTCTAATTCACAAACTGAGTTGAAATGGTATCAGGACAAAATACTGTAAATGTTAACTGACGTTGATTTTCATTACAGAGATAATTATGTGATAGCAGATGGCATATGATAACTGCATAAATCAGTACCTGTGCTGCTGGCTCTGATGCAACAGCTTCATAAGGTGGAGGAGGGTCTAGAGGACAGAAGACCTCCACTCCTTTCATTCTGGCACCATATATATGAGGAAGAGGAATCATACCATCACCAAACATCCTGCCAAAACACACAAATTCACACTGTAAACAGCCCACAAGAAGATATAACGACAGTAAACAACTGTTTCTAGACAAACCCCATTAATGTTTGATCAGAAGTGGGAGCATATCATGCTTTCCCACACACAAACTTCAATCCTGTTTTACGTTGCCAAAACATTTTGGTTGCCCGCCAAACACTGAGCCACCCACCCACAAATATGATAAATCCTGCTGTATTTTTGCTTAAGAGTTCAAGGTCAAAGTGCAGGTTTGTGTGTGTGTGTGTGTGTGTGTGTGTGTGGGGGTGTGTGTGAGAAACACATTTAAGCAAGCTATAGATCATGGAATGCTGGACAGATTTTATCAAAGTAAAAAGTGTAAAAAGTGAAAAATACAGATGTTACCTTAATAAATATTTTTACCTGATCTGACACACTACCATTTAAACGTTTGGGACTGTCCCAGAAAACGAGTACTTATGCAATGTAATTATTTCAGTTTTTAATTTTTTTAATAATTTGCAAAGTTACAAACCTGTTTTTGCTTTGTTATTATGGTGTATGGAGTGTAGATTGATGTGAAAAAAAGTCATTCAAAGCAGTTTACCATAAGGCAGCAACATAATAAAACATGAAAAAAATTAATGAATACTTTCGCGAGGCACTGTATTTAATTATGTGTTGTTAAGAATAAACCCAATACAGTTATAATAATTAAATTAAATAATCATATGTTTAACTTGAATAACCAGGTCATTTATATGACACCACATTTTAGGTAACCTGACAAAACATTTTTTTTACAGTGGACTGTGGTAAGAGGGCTTGTGTGCAATACCTGCGAGCCAAGCGCGGGGTGTAAGAGTAGAAGGTGGAGAAGTAAGTAGGAGGAGGTGCAGGAGCGACAAATTCGTCAGGGTCAGGAAGATGAGTCTGCCCCTCCACTTCCTCTGGAACGGGCCTGGCCTCTTCCTGCCAAAGACGATCATAATCACACCACTATTAGAACTGGACCAGGGCAGAGCGACATCAGACACCTCTGAGCTGCTCACAACACGTCTAAACATTCTTATAATCTATACCACACACTGACCAAGAATTAAATCATCAGAATAGATTATTTTCTTGACATATTTTCCATGATATGATTTCTCACCATGCTGGGTCGTCTGGTTGAGAAGATCTGGAGATATCTGAGCGCAGCAGCAACCAGACACACAGCTGTGGCCAAAGCACTGAGTGCACACAATGCAAAGAGCACTTTCTGAAAGAGAGAAAATTCTATAACATGGTAAATAAAACTTATTCAAACATGAATATATTCCTCTCACGCCTAACATAATATACTTTATTCTGATTGGTCAGTCGTGGCATTCTGCATACAGGTGGTCGCCGGTAAATGTTCCCACAACTTCTTAATTCGTTCCCTTGTTCTAGTAAATCATGGCCACATTGTACTAATTAGTTTACTTGTTTTGATTTAGTAAAACATGGCCACAATTTACTAATTTGTGGCCACGATGAATATAATTTTGACTGCATGTCATGGGCGGGGCTTCGTGAATCAGTCCAAATTACACAAAATATTAATGACTGGCTGATTGACCAAAATCAGCATATCTGTGTCAAGGTAACCTGTCTGAGACACGGCATGTTTCTTTGAAAGTCTACAGTGAACAGTGTCTGATTTACAAAATGTGCGGTCAAATGCTGTCTGTCTGTCTATCAGCCAAGTAGTAGTGTAATAAGAATTTAATAATTATAAAAAAATGAACTCACACCTTGAGCAGAATTCTCATTGTACCACATGCATGACCTGCATAGATCTCAATCAACTTGTCCTCTTGGCACTGAGTGCTTGGAATCTCTGAACAACAGTAACAGAGATCACCCAGCTCATTCTGAAACACAGAAACACATTTATTATGTTTGTTATTAATATTAATGTCTGATGACATGGTCTACTAATACTTAAAGAACTGCCTGGATTCAAAGTATGAGACTGAGGATGAAGTTTCCAGGCACCTTTCTACATTTGTCATTTTGAGGGGTCTGGCGCTGCATGCGATAACAGCTCAAAGGTATGAGGTCACCAATATGGCAGGGACATTTCAATGACAAGTGGAAATGATGAAAGAGCAGTCTTCAGACACTGGAAATGACAGCATCCTAAAAACTACATCACATCCAAGAAAAACTGGAACCTGCTTTGACTCTCAATTTCAGGGCTCTCTTCGACTTGGACAAGCTTTATTCCTCTAAGCAGATGGTCTGTACAGTACAGATGTGCTTTTTTCCATAATGTGTTATTAAAACATACATCAACCAAGTACCACATCAGCCTGTGCACACGCTTAACTGGAAGAAGTATGTATGTATGTGTGTATTTATTAATAAGGGTTGCCCCACTTCAATTTGTGTTTGTTTAAATTTTGCATCTAGGTTCATGAATACAATTAATACATGAGTCATTTGACATTATGATGTTATTGTCTCTATTACAGCACACGTCCAAGTGCACAGATTCCTCACCAGCTGGCAGTTAATGGTACTGGAGACCAGCTGAGCCCCCTGACAGCAGAGGATGAAGCCTGCCAGGTTTAGCAAGATACAGACCACTGACAGCAATACAAACAGATTTGCCTGTGTGAGAGACACAATGAAAAGAGGTAATGGTACAGAGAAAGATCAGTACTAGTCGGTAGTAATTCTATTTGACAAATAAAATATCAGTGCTCAAATCTGTAATTAGAAAATTACCCTTATACTGCTGTTTAAAGTTTGGTTCAGTGAGATTTGTTAATGTTTTTGAAAGAAGTCTCTTATGCTCACCAAGGCTGCATTTATTTGATCAAAAATACAGGAAAAATAGTTATATTGTGAAATATTATTAGACTTTTAGGTATTAGGACCTTTTACTATTAGGTTTCATATTTTAAAAAATTTTACAATATTTTAAAATGTAATTTATTCCTGTGATGGCAAAGCTGAATTTTCTTTTCAGTCTTCAGTGTCACATGATCTTTCAGAAATCATTATAATATGCTGATTTGGTGCTCAAGAAACATTTCTTACTATTATCAATATTGAAAACAGTTGTCCTGCTTAAACATTTTATTATTATAATTTCATATTAATAGAAAGTTCAAAAGAACAACATTTATTTTGAAATAAAAATAGTTTGTAAAATTATAAATGTATTTACTGTCACTTTTGATCAATTTAAGTATTCATTATTCAAGAATATTAAGTATTTATTAAGAATAAAAAGTATTCAAGAAAAAGTATTCATTTATATATATATATATATATAT